>NC_143140.1:32894577-33197607 GCF_059928025.1 Delphinapterus leucas
ATTTTCCTCTTTAAAAGTATATGTTACAGTGCATATGTTACAGCAATTTGAACAATAAAGAAAAGAAAATGTTCCACCCTAATTTTCCACACGATGTAACTACTACATCATTTTAGAGTACTTTTTGCAGATTTTTATATAAAAACTTGCACATAGTTTAAAGATAAACATGAAATGTTAACACTCGGCCATTTTCCCTTAAGATGCTATCTCCTATGTTGCTTTATTCTTCCTTCATAAAGCACCACTTCAAATTGCTACGTGATATGAAGATAAGAAAATTCACTTAATCCTAACCCTATTGTTGATTATTTAATTTGGGCAGTATTTCTGGGGGACCCAGGGTGAAGTTAACCCTACACTTCTTTTGTTTTCAGATGTGTTTGCCCACATTACATAATCTAAGCAAATTCCTCTTCATTTTATTAGAAAAAATATCTGACTTACATATTAATACTTGGAAAAATTGTTGTGTATATTTTTGATTAGCCTTTAAAATAGATACATGATAAGATGAACTCAAGATACATACTAGTATATAGGTAATCCAGTGCAGTTGTAGTAGACTTCTTTTCTGGGGTCCACAAATACTCCCATACCCACTCAGTATGTTCATTCTATCAGCATGATTCCTGCCAGGCAGGGGAATTCATCCTGCTTGGGAGGGAGGGAGGCAGGATTATTGTAACCAGGGTCTTCCTCCCAGGCTTAGAAAGAGGAGGACTAATCAAGTTGTAGTTCTCGGGAAAACCTGCAAATATAGATTCTAAATTTACATAGAATACACAATTAGACCTTTAAAGGCTGTAAGGACAAGATAACATTTACCTTTTGGCCTCTTCCAAATGTCTCCCTTCCTGTCTTCCTAGTTTATTCTCTTCAACGGCCACTTTCCATCTGTTGAGTCCTTGGCTCGGTTGTTAATATTCTTGGGGAAATCGAAGGCTTGGCAGAAGTGAATTACCTCTCTTAGTCATGATCCTACTGCCTGGCTCAAACTCCCTCCCCACTGAGCCTGGTCTAAATTTAGCCTATTGTTATGATGCTTTTGGTATTTGTTTAGAAGTTACTAGACACTAGGAATCCTGGGAATAGGGCCAGGATAGAGCTGGGGTGTTATAGTAGACACTGATAGCAAAGGCACATCTCCATCTTAACAGAATCCAGTCCCCAGTCATGAGAACAAATCACCCCAGACCTCATGGAAATAGAGTTGAGCTCATATATTTTAAACAAAGACCAAGACTGCAGCTTTAGAGGAGTTTTATTAACCAACTAAAATCATTTTGAATTTTAAAAGATATTCCTTAAACAATAATTTTAAATAAAAATGTTCTAACATCAATTCCTTAATTATATAAGAATGCAAGAAGTTCTCTATTATCTGCCAAATTGGTAATCTGTACAGCCCAAAGTTCTGTCTCTGATATTATCATGTGAACACTGTGTGTCAGCACTAGTTTGCTTCAGTAAGACGGCTTCTCAAAATTTGTAAATAAAGGAGAAACCAGAATGTGCAAACATTCACATCTTACAACAAATAATAATCTTTTGATTTACTAAATAATCTCTTGAGTAGATAATAATCTCTTGATCTACTACCCGCTCCAGTTACTGCATCAACTCTTTCCTCCCCTTTTCAGTAAACTTCCTAGAGTCACTGATACTGGCTTTTTTCATTTCTTTTACTCTCATTTTAACTTGTATGTACTTTGCCCATCCTTTTAACCCCAGAGCTCCTCTAACACAGCTCTTGTCAAGGTTACCCATCATCCAGATTGATAAATCTCATGCCACTTCTCAATCTTTCTCTCAAAAGTTGGGCAGCAGCATTTGGCCTAGTTTCCCTCTTTCATTCGCGAAACATTCCTTCATTTCCAGGATGTCATATTTTCCTGCTTCCGTTCTACCTGACAATACTGTTAGCTACTTTTCAGACCTCCGACTCCGATGCTAGAGAACGCCAAGTTTCATTCCCTGATCTGCTAGTCTTTTTTTACCTACACTCACCCCCTTACTCATTGGTAGGTCTAAAGGCTTTAAATACCAAATATGCATTGATGGCTCCCAACTTCACACCTCCAGCTCAGGCCTCTTTCACTTTTTAGGCTTAACCACTCCACTTGGAAGAATAATACATAATTCAAAATTATTTGATCCAAAGCCAAACTCCTAACATTCCCCCCAAAACCTACCCGTCTTCTCATATTCTTAATTACTTTAGCAAACGATAGCTCTATCCTTGCAGTGGTTTAGCCATAGCCTTTGAAGTCATCATGGGTTCCTCTGTTTCTCCCACTCACAAGATCCAAATCTGTCAGCAAATCATTTGGTTCTATCTTAAAAGTATATTCAGAAGTAAACCACTTTTCATCACCACTACCATTACTACCTGGTCCAGGCCAACCACATACTCTGCTTGGATTATTGCAATAGTCTTTTAACACTGTAGCAGGAGTGATCCAAATTAAATTAATTAATTAGTTATCTACTAAGATAGATAAGTCAGATAATATTATACCTTTATTCAAAATCTACCCTGTCCTTCCATCTTACTCAGAGTAAAGCCCAAATCCTTAACAATAGCTTAAAATCCATCTTTTATTTTCCTTGCACACCCTACTCCTGCTACACGCCATGCTCTTTCTAGAACTCTCTTGATAGAGCATTTTACCCTTGTTTCCCTAGCCTAAATATTATTCTTCCAAAGAGCTGCATGGATCATTCCCTTTCTTCCTTCCAGGCTTCACTCAAATGTCACCTTCTCAGGAAGGTCTTCACTGACAACCATCCAAAACATACACCTTCCCCAACTGCACTTGCCATTTTGTTTCTACTTTATTTTTCACCATCTGCCATTCTATATATTTTACTTACCTGTCTCCTCCATCTTAAAATTAGCCTCCATGAGTAAAAGGACTTTCCTCTCATTCATTCTTGTATCCTCACAGCTTAGAATAGTGCCAGGCACTTAGATACTTGGTAAATTCTTGTTGACTGAATATATAAATAAATGAAAAGTAGAGGCAAGGAGTTAGGACACTACCTGAATATTCCAGGTGAGAAATTATGGTGGCTTGAACCAGGCCAGTTAGCAGTGGACATATTGATGGATTGCAGAGGTAAAGCAAACAAGAGTATTGGGATTCCTGTTACTGCTATTTTTCTAGTCATACAAGTAATAAATCTGAATTGCACTTGAATGCATCAATATTGAGCACTCATTAATGTAAGGCTCCCCGCCAAGGACCTGATCTGCTGTCAATGTGCCAATATCATTCTGTTTCTCAGCCTAGAGAGCTGGAGACAGAGCACTGTTCTAGGATTGCCAGATAAAATACAGGATACACAGCTATGTTTGTATTCCAGATAAACAAGGAATAAAATTCAAGTATGTCCCAAATATTGCATGGGACATATTTATACTAAATACATACATATATGTATACATATGCACATACACACATATCCAAATATTCCATGAGACATTTATGTTAAATACATGTACATAAATATTTATATAATATTATAAATATGTAATATATATACATAAACTTATGTATTTAGTATAAGTATGTTCCATGCAATATACAGACGTGTGTGTGTATGTATGTGTGTATTTGTTGTTTATTTTAAAATCAATGTCCTTTTTAAATTTTATTTGATTTGTTTATGTATTGCTAAAGATGGCAACTCTAACCTAAGCTACGGTTAAATTCTCTGAAGTAATGAACATTACTTTGAGTCTTTTGGGGGGAAAACATGCTAGCTTTCTGTTGGTAAGAATAAATCTAGTAAGCCCTCTTTTTTCCCCTTCAACTCATTTTATCTTGCAATGATAGGAACTATGAAAGATCAGAGCCATTGTTAATTGTCTTTCATTTCACTTACTCTCCTTTTATCACTAAAGAATAATTTTCAGCCAATAACAACATCAAGATAGAAAAATAAACCATCACTGTAATCTAGCTAATTAATATTACTTTGCGCCTAGTAAAATTTTTTTTTGTTCCTTTTTTAAAACTTTTTATTTTATATTGAAGTAGAGTTGATTAACAATGTTGTGTTAGTTTCAGGTGTACAGAAAAGTGATTCAGTTATACATATACATGTATCTATTCTTTTTCAAATTCTTTTCCCATTTAGTTTGTCACAGAATATTGAGCAGAGTTCCCTGTGCTATACAGTAGTAAAATGACATTTTACTATACCTAGTAAAATGACATTTATTTCATAATTCCTTTTTTCCCATCTGATTAAATACCTGCAATGTGGAGTAGTCAATAAAACTGTTTGTCTGACGTGTTCCCCTCACTCAGCCTAAACTTCAGCAAACGGTAGCTAGACCCAAGCTCTGCCTCCGCTAGCCCCTACTCTCTTGAGTTGATGCACTGGGTACACATCATGTACTACATCATGATCTTGTAACCCTGCCCAGAGATAGCCCTGGATGAACTTCTTCCCTTTTACTAGTGTTTAAGGCTCCTCGGTGCTTAAACACCTACATTTTACCAGAACACAATAGTAGGTGGAGAAAAGTCACAGAGGAAGGAGAGGAGCAGAGCAGTCTTAATAAAACCAGCTTAAGCAGAAAAAGGAGTAATTAAAGCAGAAAGTGGCATGGATAGAATTGGCAGCTCCCTACATGTACATTTACATAACACTTTATAGTTAAAAGGTATTATCTCAAACACTATCTCATTCTCATTTTTAATTGTTTTTGCAAATATAGACATTGAGGCTCCTGTTTAGAAATATTGAATGATCAGGTGGTTCTTTTTTTTTTTTTCCGGTACGCGGGCCTCTCATTGTTGTGGCCTCTCCCGTTGCAGAGCACGGGCTCCGGACGCGCAGGCTCAGCGGCCATGGCTCACGAGCCCAGCCGCTCTGCGGCATGTGGGATCTTCCCGGATCGAGGCACGAACCAGTGTCCCCTGTATCGGCAGGCGGACTCTCAACCACTGCGCCACCAAGAAAGCCCAACCAGGTCGTTCTTAAGTTGTAGAAATCTGGTCAGTGATCTAAGTTCAAGTCCAAGGTGCTTCCCCTTCTCCACCAGAGTCCTCTGACAACTAGCACTGAGTGAGAAGGAAGAAACTAAAAAACAGTGCCCCTTCAACCTAAAGGAATTCTCAACAAAGTGGAAACTTAACCTCAAATGCATCAACGCATTGAACTGTTAGAGACATGAAGCTATTCTACGATTGTCTCTCTTAGGCAAATGTTTCCAGGGGAAGAAAAAATAAGAAAGTGAATTTAAAAAGTGCTCAAAAACTTAAATCTGTATTCAAAAATTATTGTTATATCTTACATAATCGCACTAAGGGAGTAGAAGCTGGGATGTATTTGGGAAGCAGTGGGTTCTATAATCTGGTCTAACCCTTTATATTTAGCCATTTTTTCCCTCCAACCTTAGTCAATTGTCATTAGTTGTTTAATCAATTTCTCCTTCACTAGAATATTATCTCTATAACTTTACCTCAAGATCTTTGCACTCCACCTTGTTCACAATATTTGCTGAAGACAAATTTCTTTATTGATGAATTAATTAGAGAAATCACTATGAGAAATCTCCTCTTCAGACAAATTATTTTCTCAGCTCCCTATGCCAATATACACTCTTTTTGCAATTCTTTTTAATTGCATGTGTTGACTCCAACTAATATACTCTCAATCCTTTTCCTGTCCAAATCCTTCCCATCCTTCATAATCTAGCTGATTCCATTGGCTTTTTGAAACCCTCACTGATATTTTTAATGTACACTATTCACTCCTATTTCTAAACTTTCATGTCACTTATTGCATTTAGCATTTAATCATATACCATCTCCTTTTTATTCCTTATCTTTTCAAGATTAATGATTCCTTGAAATCAGAACATCTGACTCATTCACTTCCATCTATCTCAAATTTCTTTTATCAAAGTACTTTGATTTATTGATGAGGTAACTGGAAATAATAGAAGCGAAAATCTACTAAATGAATGAGGAAGGAGGGGACCAGTGAAGAGTACAGGAATTCAGAGAGCAGTAATGAAGAATACTGACCCTATTGGATCAGTGTCAATCCTTGAACGTAATAGCAAGACAGAAAATAGTCCAGTGACTCCCTCTTGAGAGAACACCAAAATCACAGCTAACTGCTGAACAATCATCAACGGGAAGACACTGGAGCTCACCAAAAAAGATACCACCCACATCCAAAGACAAAGAAGAAGCCACAATGAGATGGTAAGAAGGGCGCAATCACAATAAAATCAAATCCCATAACTGCTGGGGGTGGGGACTCACAAACTTGAGAACAACTATACCTCAGAAGTCCACCCACTGGAGTGAAGGTTCTGAGCCCCACATCAGGCTTCCCAACCTGGGGGTCTGGAAACAGGAGGAAGAATTCCCAGAGAATCAGACTTTGAGGGCTAGCGGGATTTGATTACAGGACATCGACAGGACTGGGGGAAACAGAGACTCCACTCTTGGAGGGTGCGCACAAAGTAGTGTGTGCGTCAAGACCCAGAGGAAGGAGCAGTGACGCCATAGGAGACTGAACCAGACCTACCTGCTAGTGTTGGAGGGTCTCCTGCAGAGGCGGGGGGTGGCTGTGGCTCACCATGGGGACAAGGACACTGGCAGCAGAAGTTCTGGGAAGTACTCCTTGGCTTGAGCCCTCCTGGAATCTGCCATTAGCCCCACCAAAGAGCAAGGTAGGCTCCAGTGCTGGGTCGCCTCAGGCCAAGCAACCAACAGGCAGGGAACACAGCCCCACCCATCAGCAGACAAGCGGATTAAAGTATAGCTGATTCACTTTGTTATACAGCAGAAACTAACACAACATTGTAAAGCAATTATACTACAATAAAGACGTTAAAAAAAAAAAAAAGACATGCACCCCAATGTTCATTGCAGCACTGTTTACAATAGCCAGGTCATGGAAGCAACCTAAATGTCCAACAACAGATGAATGGATAAAGATGTGGTACATATATACAATGGAATGTTACTCAGCCATAAAGAGGAATGAAATTGGGTCATTTGTAGAGACGTAGATGGACCTAGAGACTGTCATACAGAAAGTAAGTCAGAAAGAGAAAAACAAGTATAATATATTAACGCATATATGCGGAATCTAGAAAAATGGTACAGATGAACTGGTTTGCAAGACAGAAATAGAGACACAGGTGTAAAGAACAAACGTATGGACACCAAGAGGGGAAAGTGGGGTGGTGGGGGGTGGTGGTGGGATGAACTGGGAGATTGGGATTGACATATATATACTAATATGTATAAAATAGATAACTAGGGCTTCCCTGGTGGCGCAGTGGTTGAGAGTCTGCCTGCCGATGCAGGGGACGCGGGTTCGTGCCCCGGTCCGGGAGGATCCCACATGCCGCGGAGCGGCTGGGCCCGTGAGCCATGGCCGCTGAGCCTGCGCGTCCGGAGCCTGTGCTCCGCAGCGGGAGGGGCCACAGCAGTGAGAGGCCCATGTACCGCAAAAAAAAAAAAAAAAAAAAAAAAGATAACTAGTAAGAACCTGCTGTATAAAAAAATAAAATAAAATTCAAAACAAAAATAGCCCAGTGCTGTGCATATAGGAAGTATTCAGTAAATATTTGTGGGATGCATGTATTAATAAATTAAGCTCACACTTAATTAAGCCCATGGTCACTAACTCCAACAGCATTAATCTTACAGCCCTTGAGAAAATGAAATCACTAATTTTATTTTCCAGTCTCTTGTTTTGACTGTATAAACAAGCTTCCTCTAGAGGAGTTGAAAAATACATATGATCCCTGTTAGGTTTGGTATCATCACATCAAAAGCCATTAGTAGCAATAAAAATTTTTTAAGAAAAATTGCTGTTATATATTGGCAAAAGCTGAACTTGTGTGAAAATATGTAGCGGTAATAATTCAATGAAAATATTATGAGGTGAAAACCAGAACACAGAATTAGTTGCACTTTAGAACAGCAACCATAACTTTGTATTATTTAATGAACACCAGGTCACCATGATCAGTATCACTATGTGCCAGAGATATAGTTTCAGATGTAAATAAAGATAATAAGAGATATGGGACTGCGAGGGAAATCTAGCAGTAACCACAGACATTTCATTAAGTCATTCATATTTGCTGGACTTTCGGTCATTTGCTTTTTTTTTTTTTTTTCCAGAAAGGTATAGTAAAATGTTTTGCAGCTGCATTGTTTCCAGCAAACTAATATGTGTTTTTCAGAACTGGGGATACACAAGCTGAAATAATCTTCCAAATGGATCCCTCAATATCTGGAAAATCTTCCTAATCACATCGCTGTGTCCCTGAACTATTACATCACTATTCCAAGATTGACCCATCTTAATCTCCTTGACGGGTCTGCTTACTTATCTTTTCAAGTTATTTGCACAAATAATACACACAGAGTTATTCTTCATCTTCTACGATTTCATGCCAGCAGCTTTGATGAGAACTTATTCCACATCCTGAACATCTAGTGTCCACCACTAGAATGTGACATACCTGCTATTATAACACAGGTCACAATGTTCTCCAAGTTCTCTCTTTGGCTTTTTGAGTATTTCCCACCAGGCAATATTAAAAAAAGGAGTTTTAATGTTATAGCAAAATGTGAAGTATTAAGAAGTCTTTGTTTCCCCCGTATTTCATATTCCAGATAACAATCTAATTCCAGATAAGCTGGGTGCAGGAAATTGGAATATAAATATTTAAATAATATACAATTTTTACTTCTCTGATTGGCAAAGGTCAAAATGTTTGTTAACAAATTGTGTAGGTAAAGCTGTAGGAAAAGAGGCTCTCTTATTTATTTGGGAATGGAAGTGAAAATTGTTACTAACATAGAGGGCAATTTGTCACTAACTACCAAAACCCCATGCAAAAGACTCCTTATTTCAGCAGTTCTACTTTTAGGAATTTATGCCAATAGTCATTACACATTAGTAAAATTATATTGGTTCAAGACTATTAATGGAAGCACTGTGTTGAACTAGCAAAAATATGGAAAAGATTTTGTATGTCCAACAACAGGGGACTGATAAAGTACATTTTGATAGATACTTACAATGGAATAATATACATAGAGATTATTAAGTGACAAAAGTAGTAAGGTGTTGAACAGTTTTCATGCTGCAGTCTGTATGTCTGCATGTAGGATGCTACCAGCTGTATACGAGAATGTTTGTATACATGAATGCATTTGCTTGTTATGAATAGACTATCTCTAGAAATAGGCACTATTTGCTTCTTGGGAGGGGTCCGGATGAATAGGAGACAAGAGTGTATCTTTTCTACTTTTTCAATTTTGTAAAATATTTTATATTTAAGATGTATGTTAAGTCAAAATACGAATTCAAATCTGATTTTCCTTAGTACTGTATAATCATATTTTTGCAAATATTTTGCTGTTCCTCTCAAGTTTAGATAACAAGGGTCTTTATATCTGTAGCTTAGTTAACATAAGAAATCTGAATATAAAGATAAAATATAATTTAAAATCATCTCTTCAGTTAATTTCAGCTAGTTTCTAGTAAAGGGTCCCTGAGACTATTACCTTTGGAACTTAGAAACTTCCAGGCAAATGCGATTTTGTGAGGAGACTTTGTTTCTCTTTCCCGGATCTTCCTGTTAATAATTAAAACCTATGAGCATCAGATATAAAGATGATTAATGCAAACTTCTTATATTACTATTGTTGTATTTAGATACAAATGTTATATTTGTAATAATAGTGTAAGGTAAGTATTTTGCTATGATATCGTTTTGTTTAAGGTTGATACATAACTATATTTGCTTGAGGACCAGGCGTAAGAAAATACCTGGTCTCCCTACGTGGGCTTAGGCAGCTGGAATACAAGGCACCTGGTCGTCATAGGTCCAGCCCATCCTTGTGTGGATGCTCTAATTAGGAGTCAGACTAAACTCAACTTGACCTAAAAAGAACTGGGCTACCACAGGCAGGGGCAGTTTGGTGGATTCCCTGTGGATCAGAGTAGCGCACCTGGCTAAATACTCCTGCACACATGTTAGGGACCACTGATGGAATTTCTCTCTTTCCTGTGGCCTGAGAAGAAAGGGTTCCACTTCCTGAAGACCACCCACCACCCATTCCCAACTGTCTGAGTGAACCCTAGCCTCCTTGAAGGGAGGAAAATCACTAACTTCTAATTCCTCTCTTCAGCCAGAAGTCTCCATTTTTTTCCTTTCTACTGGTCTTGGGAGCAGCAGGAAGTGACCTGAAAGTTAATTTTGTTTTAATTCATGTACTGGATCTGTGACACTCTGTGAAAAGTGGCTTCATCTAAAAAAAAAGAACCTATTTTGTTTTATGTCTAATTCTGAAAAATCAGTTTCTCATCAGACTAAAAGATGTTCACATCTTTCTTTTTATTTCGCCAACACTGGAGGTACATTAACTATGCTGTGAGATAATAGAAAATATCTGCTGGTCTCTGCCCCCTGTTCCTAGCATAGAACTCCTAAACCCATGTAATTTCTTAAGTGATAAGAACACTAGGAACATCTCTCGTTCTAATAGTAGTCTTAGACCTCAATTCCTGACACAGGACTCCCGGAACCCTTGTGATTTCCTGGGTGGTAGGAGTGTCCTTTATTCTAATGAGGTGACTCTGAATGGGCTGTCAGATGGCTCCTGGATGAGGGTGAATCACTGGAAAGACCAAGCCATGTTAGAAACGTGGAACTTTTAGCCCCACTCTCCACACTCTTGAGAAGGGAGAGGGGCTGAAAATGGAGTTCATGATTGAACTTGCCTACGTGATGAAGCCTCTAGAGTATCCCAATAGTACGAGGTTCAGAGAGCTTCCATGTTGGTGAACAGCTGGAGGTGTGGAGAGAGTGGTCCACCCAGAGAGAACATGCAAGTTCTGTGCCTCTTCCCACATACCTTGTCATACGCATCTCTTCCATCTGGTTGTTCATCTATCCTTTATCACACCCTTTAATAAACTGTACATATAAGTGTTTCCGTGTGTTCTGTGAGCTGCTCTAGCAAATTAATCAAACCTGAGGAGGGGGTCATGGGAACCTCTGATTTTACAGCTGATAGGTCAGGAGCACAGGTGATAAATAACCTGGGCTTGTGGTTAACACCTGAAGTGGGGTCAGGGCTGTCTTGCAGGCCTGAGCCCTTAACCTGTGGAACCTGATGCTATCTCTGGGTAGACAGTGTCAGAATCGGGTTGAATTGTGGTGTAGGTGTCACAGAAGATTGCTTGGTGTGAAGAAAAACCTCCACACATTTGGTGACCAGAAGGGTCAGAAATGAAGTGTCTTCTGTGAGTAGTGAAGGAGACATATGGGATAAAGAACCACAGTAGGAGAGAACTGGGTTTTTCCCTACGTAGGAAGGAAAAACTGAGTCTTTCCTTCACAGTCACCAGGCTATGGAGCAGCAGCTGTGCTGCAGTCAGTTACTAAATATAAAAGTTACTGATGGAATTTAGAGATGGATCCAGCTTCAGGGGAGTTGGTTCACTTGATGCATAAGAAGATGCAAACTAATAATAAAAAGGCAAAATAATCCATCCCTTGGCTATTGTTGTCTATAATAGCTAACCTGAAAGTAAAAGCAAATGCTGAGTTGTATCTTGACGCTAGACTAAACTCAGACTTCAATGAGTCTGAGCTTCAACCGATAGCCTCAAAGCACCCCCCTCCCCTCGACCCAGGTAAAAACTGCAGAGAGAACAGGAAGTATTTCTGAGACCTCTGGTTACCAGGAAGATAATCAAAGTTAGGGGAGAACAAACCAAGAAACTATTGAAACCAGAGGATATAATATGAAGGAGTTATTTCATTTTGTAGATCAGTAAAATCAGCTTCCTGAAGAACCTTTATGGAAATGGGCTGTGAGCATGACTAATTGGGGGCCGGGGTCTGCAGAGTGGAAGAGGATGTTTGGGTTGATACAAGTCCCACAGCTCAGTAATGAACAATTACAGACGGCTATTAAGTGACCCAGACACAGAGGAGATTGTTCCTGAGGGAATAGCCAGCCTGGTGGACTGGATAAAAGCTACTGTAAGGTGTATTCATTCCGAGAAGAGGGACTGTCCACCTCCCCCATGAATGCCAAGTGGATTACTCCAGAGGAAGCAGCTGGCTTTATGATGACCAGGATATTTACCCACTGAATATGCCCAATACGCAGGTCATGGTAAATGCTGTGCTTAACGGAGCCCCTTTTACATGGGCATCCTCTATAACTTCATTATTGCAAAACTGAAGGACAGTTGGGGAAGTCTTATAGAATTTGCTGTCTCAGCTTCCCCTCATGGATCTTACAGATATTAATAAAGACATTAGGTTCATTAATAAGATAATGGGGAAAGGCAGAGAAAAGAATCAAGAGACTGGTCTTAGCAGGGTGGATATTTTTAAATGGTTATTAAGGAAAAAGGTGGATAAAGCAAATATTTATAGCAATGAAACAAGAGGAAAAAGAAAGAGTCGTGAGACTCATCCCAGCAGGGTGGAAATTTTAAAATGGCTATTAAGAAACGGGATAAATAAAAAAAAAAACATTGATGGGGTTAAAACACAAGCTTAAGCATAGCCCTACCAAAGGTTGAGTGGGTTGAAGAGACCCCCAACTGGTCCCCCAATATTAAAGTGCCCCAGACAAGTCCAGTCCATTTTTCCCAGTCTGGAAAAAATTTTAAAGCCTGAAGGCAGAGATTACAATTAAGAAATCTGACCAACAATCATTTGTGCTTGTGGCAATGGTTGAGTAGATGAATCAAGTTAAAGATTGACAAAAGGCCAAGGGTCCCTTGGCTTGACGCCTCACTGGGAACCCAAAGCCTTTTGCACACGAGTGGGTAAAATGGTCAGGAAGTACAAAAGAGAAGTTTCCAAGACTCCTTGACATAGGAGCCCCACACATTACAGCACCAAAGCTCATTGGTGAAGGCCTGGCACAGGCTACAATTAGGTTGAGAGAAGAGAAGAATGTGAGAGCCCATAAGACTATCCCAATAAATTAGAATGTGTGAACAGACTTTGTGTGAAGTGGTGGTGTCTCCCTTACCTGAATGTTTTATGGGAATAGATATTATGTCTGGCTGGGAAACACTTCCTCTACCTAGTATTGTAAAACCAAACCCTGTTGATGAAATCCTAATAGAGGCGACAGTTAGGAATATGAGTTGATGGAATTATGGTCAAAGTTTACAGGAGAACTGATGTTTGAACAGGCTTGAAGTAAAGTGGTTGTGTCTTTCTTTTTACGTGATTGTATTCACAGATGAACCTTGTATCTGACTGGGGAATGTTTCCCCTACTTATACTGAAAAGCAGAAGACATGTAAATCTGCCTTCCAAGCGATAGTAATTGGATATTCTAGAACATGCTAAACAGAAATCAGTAAGATCGCCTGAGCTCACACAGTGTGGAATAGAAGCTGGATAGCTAGTGGGGACAAATTCTCATAAGTCACAGCCCTATCTCGAGCCTAGACTGGGGCTTATGGCAAAAGCCTGTGGGCACCTCCCAGCAACAACTACTGGGACTTTGGATTAGAGAATTTTTATTTGAGGGGTATTTACTACCTCACTATCAGATATTAATTGAAGCTACCCCGATGACTGAAAGACATAAAATGATCTTAAAACCTGAAGTACTCATAATGTCTAGGGTGATATCAGAAAAACACTCTAATAGGGATGGAAATGCCCGAAAGAGTTCCATAATAAAATGGAAATGACTTATACAGGGTCATGTTGCCTGGGGAATGCAAGACAGAGATACTCATGAGCAGGGAGCCTCTTCCCCTAGGACTGACTCTGGGACTGTATGAAGAGCTATGAAATTCTATTGTCACTTGAACAGTGCTCTTCAAACAGCTCTCAACTAACCAACAATGAGTCGCTTGGTTTGTGGATGGCAGTTCCACAGTGAATGGACATCTTTGAAAGGCCACCACTCTGATCGAGGAAGGTGAAACAAATCTGCTCAGCTCGGTGGGCTGAATTGCATGCTGTTTTCCTAGCACTGATGGAAAAATTGAACAGTGGAAAGAGCCCCTATGTTTGGGTTTTCACTGACTCATGGGCGGTGATCAACAGCATGGCCATATGGTTCAGCAGGAGGGCAATGGAAATCCAGGCTTCCCTGGTGGCGCAGTGGTTGAGAGCCCGCCTGCCGATGCAGGGGACACGGGTTTGTGCCCCGGTCTCGGAGGATCCCACATGCCGCGGAGCGGCTGGGTCCGTGAGCCATGGCCGCTGAGCCTGCGCGTCCGGAGCCTGTGCTCCACAACGGGAGAGGTCACAACAGTAAGAGGCCCGTGTACCGCGGAAGAAAAAAAAAAAGGATTCCCATGTGGGGCAAAGCCCTATGGAAACCACTGTGGGAATTTGAGGGGTAGGTTAAATAACGGAGGAAATGTCAATGCTCATCTAGATTTAGAAGATTGGAATTGATGGGGTTCAGGGCAGACCACCCCCAAATATGCCACTTAGGTAACTTTTTGAATGAAAGTTACCTAAGAAGCAACCAGTACAAAGACACTCTGACCTACCTTTGACCCCTGAAAGCAGGAAATAAATCTCTCATATGAAATGTACCCTCCCTTTACCAGAAGGTAGGAGGCATCCTTGTCACCACTGCTTTTGTCACTGCTTTGAGCCTTATATGTCTATGAGATCTCATACTTAGAAAATAAAAATTTGCTTTTTTCTCTTGTTACTCTGCCTTGTGCAGTTTCGTTATTAAGCCAGCCAAAGAACTGAGAGAAGAAGGGAAAAGGTTTTTTTTCCCCCCTGTACAGAATCAACAAGCAGATATCCCTGTGTGTTCATTTAAGGTAGCTACCTGGGTCCATGATTTGAGGGGAGCTGGGGATACTGCAGCTGGGCAGAGATGAGCTGAATCTAAACACAGTGCTTCTGCCCCCTCTTAGGCACAAGATTCTAATAAGAACTGTTCTGTCTTCCAGCCAAAGAGACAGAGCCTGCAGCTAGCTCTGTGGCAGATTCCCAAGGGGGAAGGCCCGGGTCATGGCTGGCAAATGAGACAGATGCTGGTGGCCCCAGGGGACCACAAATGGGTCCTGGCAGAAATACACTAACTCTGGACCAGGCTTTGCTTACCCAGTGGTAGAAGCACATGCTCAGAATACTATAAAAGAATCTGAACAGAAAACGTTGCACCAATCTGGATGGCTGACCATCATTTCTTTAGACCAAGGAACATACTTACAAACCATAATGTCCAACAATGGGCAGTGAGATATCCGTCCCCTGAGTACTAGTTCTATGGAGAATTAGAATGAGCAGTGAAAACACTGGTTATCTAAAATGGGAGGAGATAAAGCAGGAAGGTCTGGCTTGCACACACCTTCATGAGCGTGTGCTCACACTCAATATGAACATGAGCAGGACTCAGGAATGTCCATACTGGAGAGATTTCTCTGTTTTTCCAGTGAATCTGGGGAAGAGGAGGTGGAGAAGATGCTGATATACTTTCTCTCCTATATCACCTCAACTTTTTTTTCCTTACCTGATCAGAGGTCTTAGGACCAGGGCAGCAACTACAAGGGCTGGAAACAAAGATGATTCCTAAGCAAGATACTGCAACTATATTTTAATCCTTCTGTCAGAATTCCTAAGGGCCTGATGGGGCAAGATGGGTCTTTACCCATTCTGGCAGAATTGGTGCAAGATTAAAAGTAGCCAGATTGCCTGGTGGTAAAGACAGCCCACCAGTTCTGCCCCTGTGTAACCTTACCCTATGTGAACAGGAGTGGACCGAGGAGGAAACACTTACTGGACTAGTACTGCTACCAGCAAGCTACACCAGCACAGTGGTCGAGCCTAATGTCTCCTCCAAATGTGGAAGAGTTTGGGAATAAATGGTGAGAAGGAAGCATAGGAGCTATGGGTAAAGTAATGAATAAATGAGTTCTATGAAAAGCGAAATCCAAGGGCTTCCCTGGTGGCGCAGTGGTTGCGAGTCCGCCTGCCGATGCAGGGCACGCGGGTTCGTGTCCCGGTCCGGGAAGATCCCACATGCCGTGGAGCGGCTGGGCCCGTGAGCCATGGCCGCTGAGCCTGCGCATCCGGAGCCTGTGCTCCGCAATGGGAGAGGCCACAGCAGTGAGAGGCCCGCGTATCGCAAAAAAAAAAAAAAAAAAAAGGGAAATCCAATATTGAACCTCAAAAGAAGCTCAGAGCAAGAGATGATATTATCTCTTAGCTCAATTATATGGGTGCCTTGAAAGGGCGAAGCCATGGGGTTGCCAAGACCACTCCCGCTTTTGGAACTTTACAAGATGGAATGGAAGCCTGCAAACCTGAGTGACCTCCCCCTGGGAGACATTTTCCATATGCTATGAGGGAGAACTAGAATGATCATTAATGACTGCATGGGATTCTAGAAATGTGCTGATATCTTTTGAGTTACGCATTGTTTTGTTATAAAGTACCCTTGGCCAGAGACCGGGGGCTGGGCTGTGAGATAATCAGAGATATATATTGGTCTCTGCTCCCAGTTCCTGGCACAGAGCTTGTAAAACTCCCGTAATTTCCTAAGTGATAAGAACACTAGAAGCATCTCTTGTTCTACTATTGGTCTTTGACCTCTGTTCCTGACACAGAGCTTCTGAAACGCTAGATAGTGTCAGAAATTGAGTTGAATTGTAGGACTTCCAGCTGGGGTCACAGAAAAGTGCTTGGTGTGGGGAAACCTCCACGTATTTGGTGACCAGAAGTGTTTTGTGTGAGTAGTAAAGGAGACTCACAGGGAAGAAGCACACAGTGAGGAAGAACTGGGTTTTCCTTACACAGGGGAAAGCGGAGTTTTCATTTTTAGATTCCCTTGTCCAGAACAGGAATTAAATAAATATTTGTCGAACTGAACAGAATGTACTTGGGGC
The DNA here is from genome assembly GCF_059928025.1 of Delphinapterus leucas. Taxonomy (NCBI): domain Eukaryota; kingdom Metazoa; phylum Chordata; class Mammalia; order Artiodactyla; family Monodontidae; genus Delphinapterus; species Delphinapterus leucas. Next base: position 32,911,489 of record NC_143140.1, read on the forward strand.
CAGGGAGACGATGCTTGCATCATGACCGTCCTACTCAAACAGAAGACTGGCAGTACAAAACGTGAAACACCCTCTCTTCATTTTCAATCATTCTCCTTCATAAGGACAAAATAATCTCTAATTAAAGTGAAGTTTATTTATATTCATGTAGAAATAATATGCAATCCCCTCCTCCCCCCAAAAGACTAAGTTCTGTATGATTGCAATAGCATCTAATCAGTTACAGTTTGTGTGGTTTTTTTCTTTTTTTCCGGAAAGCTAGCTGCATTTTCATGATCAGCATGGTACATATAAAAATGTGTTAATGTGAACTCAGTCTGAATGATACCAAGTGTTACAAGTTTTATGGAGCAGATTCACCAGGTGGGAGAGCTTGATATTTTTTTAGTTTTAAAAACCTTTTTGGAATTTAAGATCTACTAATAAGCTTAATTAAAGTAAAACAGAAAAGGAGTTATATTAAGATTCCTAAATTTCAGTAAGTCATTATAACAAATAATTATGGGTGCTGAAGTAATTTTCAAACTTCTAATGTTCACTTGGTATCTCCACTCTTTTTTTTCCTTTGTCTGATTCCAGGATTTAAGTTCCTTTTGAAACCTGAAAGTAAACTACTGGATTTACTTTCTCCCCCACTTTTGAGTTTTTTGAGCTGACACTTCTACGAGATTCTACCTCATGGAGTAATATGTGAGTCAGACATTACTAACTGTCCCCGATATCTATACTCCTCTTTTCCCTTTTGGCAGTAGGATGTCCTGGACACATGTCTGTGCAGATTGAAACTCCATTTCTCATCACCTTTACCATGAGAGGTGGCCATGTGACTAAGTCCTGGACAATGAGATGTGGAAGCAATGGGTGCAGTGAAATACTTGGACTTCACCTTTTTCTCTTCTGTATCTGCATGGTGTTCACCATGCAAAAGAAAGAAACACCTTAGGAAAGGCTGGATCGGCAAAACAGAAGAAATCTGGGTCCTTAAATGATCACAGGGAACATGGGACCCCGCTGAGCTGGATCAATCGTCTTTAGATTGATGTATGAGAGAAGTAAGGTTTAATCATATTTAAGACACTGCATTTTTAAATCTCTTTGTTTAAGCAGCTGAGCCTTTGATCTATCTGATACAATTTATCACAGTTCATCATCTTAACATTAGGAATATGAATAGATGGCTTTTGCTTTTCTATGTCAGTTGACTCTTCTGGCCTAGGTCTTGAGCCCAAGATTCTGTTCTCACTATGCAAGCCCCAGTCATCTAATCCTGGCTTTCAAGGCAATTCTTATTATGTATAACTCTTGATTATATATATATGTCTTTTCTACATTTTAAATTCCTTTTATTATCATTTGTTTCTTATTTCAACAATATCCTAAATTAATTAATTGAAATCTCATGGGTAGTATGTTTTTATATACTTAGAATTTCAGGATAAAGATTCTGAAATCCTTTCCTTCTTAAGAGATTTTGACTTTATTTGTCATGTTAACACCAATTTTAAAAAATATTGTTGCAAGATAATTGTTCACAGTACTCACAAATAAAGCACATTGCATTAGGTGCCTCAGATTTAGTACTCTGGTCTTTTTAGTAGTCTTTAAATGGAGCAGTTTTACAGATGTCTGGTAAGAGCTCCTTTTTCATAAGAATCTTGAGACTCATTTTGCTTAAGTATTGAGGTAAAGGGGATTCTTGAGTTTCTCCTGTGCTGAAATACCTGTTACAATTTACAACAGATCAATAATATTTGTTGAATGCATGAACAAATAGATAAAAAGTTTACATGGTTACCTTTATAGAATAAAGTTTTACTAAGTGGTTAGGAAAAAATAGTAAGAATGTTCCACTGTGACATGAGATGACAGGCATCTTCCAACTTTCCATTTGGCACCTAACAGCAAAATATTCCTTGTGCCGTGGGATTTTACTCTCTGAGCATAGTTTTGTGAAGTTTAAGTTAAATCTTAACAAGAAAATCTCAGTTAACATAACAGGAAGGCACTGCACGAAAAAGCAGAGAAAAGCTATTAACATAGGTATCAAAATAGGTGTTATTGGCCCTGTTGAAAGAGGTGACTATATCACCTACATTAAACTCAAGCTTTACAGGAATTGAACATTGGTATAACTTTTAGCATTATATATATATTTTTTCTGAGCTTTATTTTTTTAATTTAATTTTATTTATTTTTTTATACAGCAGGTTCTTCTTAGCCATCCATTTTATACACATCAGTGTATACATGTCAGTCCCAATCTCCCAATTCATCACACCACCACCACCCCCCGCCACTTTTCCCCCTTGGTGTCCACACGTTTGTTCTCTACATCTGTGTCTCAATTTCTGTCCTGCAAACTGCTTCATCTGTACCATTTTTCTAGGTTTCACATATATGCATTAATATACGATATTTGTTTTTCTCTTTCTGACATACTTCACTCTGTATGACAGTCTCTAGATTCATCCATGTCTCTACAAATGACCCAATTTCATTCCTCTTCATGGCTAAGTAATATTCCATTGTATATATGTACTACATCTTCTTTATCCATTCATCTGTCAATGGGCATTTAGGTTGCTTCCATGACCTGGCCATTACAAATAGTGCAGCAATATACATTGTGGTACATGACTCTTTTTGAATTATGGTTTTCTCAGGGTATATGCACAGTGGTGGGATTGCTGGGTCATACAGTAGTTCTATTTTTAGCTTTTTAAGGAACCTCCATACTGTTCTCAATAGTGGCTGTATCAATTTACATTCCCACCAAGAGTGCAAGAGGGTTCCCTTTTCTCCACACCCCCTCCAGCATTTGTTGTTTGTAGATTTTCTGATGATGCCCATTCTAACTGGTGTGTGGTGATACCTCATTGTAGTTTTGATTTGCATTTCTCTAATAATTAGTGATGTTGAGCAGCTTTTCATGTGCTTCTCAGCCAGCTGTACGTCTTCTTTGGAGAAATGTCTATTTAGGTCTTCTGCCCATTTTTTGATTGGGTTGTTTGTTTTTTTAACATTGAGCTGCATGAGCTGTTTATATATTTTAGAGATTAAACCTTTGTCCGTTGATTTGTTTGCAAATATTTTTTCCCATTCTGAGGGTTACCTTTTCGTCTTCTTTGTAGTTTCCTTTGCTTTGCAAAAGCTTTTAAGTTTCATTAGGTCCCATTTGTTTATTTTTGTTTTTATTTCCATTACTCTAAGAGGTGGACCAAAAAAGATCTTGCTGTGATTTATGTCAAAGAGTGTTCTTCCTATGTTTTCCTCTAAGAGTTTTATGGTGTCCAGTCTTACATTTAGGTCTCTAATCCATTTTGAGTTTATTTTTGTGTATGGTATTAGGGAGTGTTCTAATTTCATTCTTTTACATGTAGCTGTCCAGTTTTCTCAGCACCACTATTGAAGGGACTGTCTTTTCTCCATTGTATATCCTTGCCTCCTTTGTCATAGATTACTTGACCATAGGTGCATGGGTTTATCTCTGGGCTTTTTATCCTGTTCCTTTGATCTATATTTCTGTTTTTGTGCCAGTATCATATTGTCTTGATTACTGTAGCTTTGTAGTGTAGTCTGAAGTCAAGGAGTCTGATTCCTCCACTTCCATCTTTTTCCCTCAAGACTGCTTTAGCTATTAGGGGTCTTTGTGTCTCCATACAAATTTTAAGATGTTTTGTTCTAGCTCTGTAGAAAATGCCACTGGTAATTTGATACGGATTGCATTGAATCTGTAGATTGCTTTGGGTAGTATAGTCATTTTCACAATATTGATTCTTCTAATCCAAGAACATTGTATATGTCTCCATCTGTTTATATCATCTTTGATTTCTTTCATCAGTGTCTTATATTCTGAGTATAGGTCTTTTATCTCCTTAGGTAGGTTTATTTCTAGATATTTTATTCTTTTTGTTGCAATGGTGAATGGGATTGTTTCCTTAATTTCTCTTTCTGATCTTTCATTGTTAGTGTATAGGAATGCAAGAGATTTCTGTGCATTAATTTTGTATCCTGAAACTTTACCAAATTCATTGGTTAGTTCTAATAGTTTTCTGGTGGCATCTTTAGAATTCTCTATGTGTAATATCATGTCATCTGCAAATAGTGACAGTTATAATTCTTCTTTTCCAGTTTGTATTCCTTTTATTTCTTTTTCTTCTCTGATTGCCATGGCTAGGACTTCCAAAACTCTGTTGAATAATAGTGGCCAGAGTGGACATCCTTGTCTTCTTCCTGATCTTAGAGGAAATGCTTTCAGTTTTTCACCATTGAGAATGTTTGCTGTGGGTTTGTCAAATATGGCCTTTAATATGTTGAGGTGGGTTCCCTCTATGTCCACTTTCTGGAGAGTTTTTATTATAAATCGGTGTTAAATTTTGTCAAAACCTTTTTCTGCATCTATTGAGATGATCATATGGTTTTTCTCCTTCAATTTGTTAATATGGTGTATCACATTGATTGATTTGCATATATTGAAGAATCCTTGCATCCCTGGAATAAATCCCACTTGATCATGGTGTATGATCCTTTTAATGTGTTGTTGGAATCTGTTTGCTAGTATTTTGTTTTGAGGATTTTTGCATCTATATCCATCTGTGATATTGGTCTGTAATTTTCTTTTTTTGTAGTATTTTTGTCTGGTTTTGGTATCAGGGTGATGGTGGCCTCATAGAATGAGTTTGGGAGTATTCCTTCCTCTGCAATTTTTTGGTAGAGTTTGAGAAGGATGGGTGTTAGCTCTTCTCTAAATGTTTGATAGAATTTGCCTGTGAAGCCATCTTGTCCTGGATTTTTGTTTGTTAGAAGATTTTTTTTTTTTTTTGCGGTACGCGGGCCTCTCACTGTTGTGGCCTCTCCCAATGTGGAGCACAGGCTCCAGACGTGCAGGCTCAGCGGCCATGGCTCACGGGCCCAGCCGCACCGCAGCATGTGGGATCCTCCCGGACCAGGACACGAACCCGTGTCCCCTGCATTGGCAGGTGGACTCTCAACCACTGTGCCACCAGGGAAGCCCTTGTTAGAAGATTTTTAATCACAATTTCAATTTCAGTGCTTGTGATTGGTCTGTTCATATTTTCTATATTTTCCTGGTTCAGTCTTGGAAGGTTATACCTTTCTAAGAATTTATCCATTTCTTCCACGTTGTCCATTTTATTGGCATAGAGTTGCTTGTAGTAGCCTCTTAGGATGCTTTGTATTTCTGCAGTGTTTGTTGTAACTTCTCCTTTTTCATTTCTAATTTTATTGATTTGAGTCCTCTCTTTTTCTTGATGAGTCTGGCTAATGGTTTATCAACTTTGTTTATCTTCTCAAAGAACCAGCTTTTAGTTTTATTGATCTTTGCTATTGTTTTCTTTGTTTCTATTTCATTTATTTCTTCTCTGATCTTTATGATTTCTTTCCTTCTCCTAACTTTGGGTTTTGTTTGCTCTTCTTTCTCTAGTTCCTTTAGGTTTAAGGTTAGATTGTTTACTTGAGATTTTTCTTGTTTCTTGATGTAGGCTTGTATAGGTATAAACTTCCCTCTTAGAACTGCTTTTGCTGCATCTCATAGGTTTTGGATCATCGTGTTTTCATTATCATTTGTCTCTAGGTGTCTTTTGATTTTCTCTTTGATTTCTTCAGTGATCTCTTAGTTATTTAGTAACGTATTGTTTAGCCTCCATGTGTTTGTGTTTTTTACATTTTATTCCCTGTAATTGATTTCTAATCTCATAGCGTTGTGGTCAGAAAAGATGATTGATATGATTTCAGTTTTCGTAAATTTACTGAGGCTTGATTTGTGACCCAAGATGTGATCTATCCTGGAGAATATTCCATGTGCACTTGAGAAGAAAGTGTAATCTGCTGTTTTTGGATGGAATGTCCTATAAATATCAGTTAAATCTATCTAGTCTATTGTGTCATTTAATGCTTGTGTTTCCTTATTAATTTTCTGTTTAGATTATCTGTCCATTGGTGTAGGTGAGGTGTTCAAGTCCCCCACTACTGTTGTGCTACTGTTGATTTCCTCTTTTATAACTGTTAGCAGTTGCCTTATGTATTGAGGTGCTCCTATATTCGGTACATATATATTTATAATTGTTATATCGTCTTCTTGGATTGATCCCTTGATCATTATGTAGTGTCCTTCCTTGTCTCTTGTAACATTCTTTATTTTAAAGTCTATTTTATCTGATATGAGTATTGCTACTCAGCTTTCTTTTGATTTCCATTTGCATGGAATATTTTTTTCCATCCCCTCACTGTCAGACTGAATGTGTCCCTAGGTCTGAAGTGGGTCTCTTGTAGACGGCATATATATGGGTCTTGTTTTTCTATCCATTCAGCTAGCCTGTGTCTTTTGGTTGGAGCATTTAATCCATTCATGTTTAAGGTAATTATCGATATGTATGTTCCTATTACCATTTGCTTAATTGTTCTGAGTTTGTTTTTGTAGGTCCTTTTCTTCTCTTGTGATTCCCACTTAGAGAAGTTCCTTTAGCATTTGTTGTAGAGCTGGTTTGGTGGTGCTGAATTCTCTTAGCTTTTGCTTGTCTGTAAAGGTTTTAATTTCTCCATCAAATCTGAATGAGATCCTTGCTGGGTAGAGTAATCTTGGTTGAGAGTTCTGCCCTTTCATCCCTTTAAGTATATCATGCCACTCCCTTCTGGCTTGTAGAGTTTTTGCTGAGAAATCAGCTGTTAACTTTATGGGAGTTCCCTTGTATGTTATTTTTCCCTTGATGCTTTCAACAATTTTTCTTTGTCTTTAATTTTTGCCCATTTGATTACTATGTGTCTTGGTGTGTTTCTGGGTTTATCCTGTATGGGACTCTCTGCACTTCCTGGACTTGGGTGACTGTTTCCTTTCCCATGTTAGGGAATTTTTCGACTATAATCTCTTCAAATATTTTCTCGGGTCATTTCTCTCTCTCTTCTCCTTCTGGGGCCCCTATAATGCTAATGTTGTTGTGTTTAATGTTGGACCAGAGGTCTCTTAGGCTGTCTTCATTTCTTTTCATTCTTTTTTCTTTATTCTGTTCTGCAGCAGTGAATTCCACCGTTCTGTCTTCCAGGTCACTTATCCGTTCTTCTGCATCAGTTGTTCTGCTATTGACTCCTTCTAGTGTATTTTTCATTTCGGTTATTGTGTTGTTTATCTCTGTTTGTTTGTTCTTTAATTCTTCTAGGTCTTTGTTAAACATTTCTTGCATCTTCTCCATCTTTGCCTCCATTCTTTTTCTGAGGCCCTGGATCATCTTCACTATCATTATTCTTAATTATTTTTCTGGAAGGTTGCCTATCTCCACTTCATTTAGTTGTTTTTCTGGGGTGTTATCTTGTTCCTTCATCTGGTACATAGCTCTCTGCCTTTTCATCTTGTCTATCTTTTCTATATATTTTTATAAGTTATTTATTATTCAGTTTGCGTGATATTTCAAAGAAGGACACATATTTTGCTCAACCTCTTAGAAAATGTCTTCTGCTTGCTTTTTCTTTAATTCATATGAGGATATTAATTCTAACTTAAATGTTTAATTGCAGCCCAATGTTTAGGATCTTATTCTTTTGAGGTAGGTTTAATGACATTAACATTCTTCACACTCTTTGATGTTTGAAAGATCACATGATGCCCCTTGAACCGTAACGACTTCCATGTACATTTCATAAAGACAAAGATACTTTCCTAACTCTAAAACTACACTAATGTTAACTTCCAAAATCAGAAAGTTAACATTAGAGCAGTACTGTTATGTAATGTAGGGATGTTATTCAAATTTTTCCAATTGTCACAATAATTGTTTTTTATAAAATTAAAAAAAAATCTGGTCCAGAATGCAGTCCAATATCACACATTAGATTTAATTGTTCAGCCTTTAGTCTCCTTTAAAATGGAGCAGTTCCACAAATTTTCTTTGACAGTCATGACCTAGATATATTTGAACAACACAGAGCAATTATTTTCTAAATGTTCCTCAGTTTGAGCTTGTCTGATATTTCCTCATTCTTAGAGACAGATATGCCTATTTAATGGTAATACAGAAGTGATGTGGCTTTCTTTCCACATTCTAGAAGGAGGTACATATGAATTTGGCTTCTTACTGAAGATGTTGATCACTTGCTAAGGTGGTGTCTGCCACATTTCTTTTTTTTAATATATAAATTTATTTATTTTTGGCTACATTAGGTCTTTGCTGCTGTGCACGGGCTTTCTCTAAGTTGCAGCAAATGGGGGCTACTTTTTGTTGTGGTGCTCAGGCTTCTCATTGTGGTGGCTTCTCTTGTTGCAGAGCATGGGCTCTAGGCACGTGGGCTTCAGTAGTTGTAGCATGCGGGCTCCAGTAGTTGTGGCTTGCGGGCTCTAGAGCGCAGGCTCAGTAGTTGTGGCGCACAGGCTTAGTTGCTCTGTGGTATGTGGGATGTTCCTGGACCAGAGCTTGAACCTGTGTCCCCTGCATTGGCAGGTGGATTCTTAACCACTGCATCACCAGAGAAGTCCCTGCCACATTTCTTTACTATAAAGTTGCTACTTTTCCTTTTGCAAATAATAAGTATTTTGTGTGGAGATACTTTGAGGTATGTAAATATTCTGTTCCTCATCAGGCTTTTACTAACTAGTTTGCACAGATGATTATTAGTATTAATGTAGGCTAAATGATGATTTTTTTCTAATCATTATTTCTCCTAAATTTTTTACTTGGTATTCTGCCATAAGGAAGAGCTTTTCTTTTTCCCCATTTATTCATTCATTTATATCGGTATGAAGCTATGGATTTTTATCTTCTTTAATGGGTTATAATCCATTATTATCATTATTATTATTTTGAGATTCAAATTGTCCCAGATTTGGCTAGTAGAATTTCTTCAAGCAGGCCCTTGGGTCTTTTTGACATGCTCTTATCATTTTTTTAGTACTTCTTTATATTCTAGGGTATTACAGGCCCTTCTTGTCCTTTTCCCATGCCAGTCTGGAATCAGCATTTCTCCAAATAGTCTTGGTTTCTTATAGTGAGAATGGTTTGGAAACCAAGATGTGAGCTGTAGGTATGCTTATTGTTACTGGAGAGACATTGATTACAGGCTCTCTCAGCAGACAGAGCTAATAATTCTATGCTGGTTTCTCCCTTTCTCTCTCTAACACATGTATATCTGTTATTTCTACTTGATCTATCTATCTATTTATCTGTCTATGCCATGAGTACCTGCTGATACCTCCAATTCCAACCTGACATTGAAGAGTTTATTCTAGCCTTCTCTCTCTTCATATTTATTTCTTCCATCTCTGACAGTGAAACCTGGCTCTCATTATCCTCGATATAATTACTTGTTTGCTCAATCCTAGAATACACTATAAGTAGTTTCAAAGCTGGCAAAATCAAACCTACTGACTAGAGTTGAATATTTGCTTATAATTCTTTCCATCCTTAGCCTACGTGTGTATAGTTAAAATACTTTTTCAACATTACTTGGCTTAGTTTTGGTTCTTTTCCCACTTCTTTAATGTGGTTATATTATTCTTTTGAAATGGAGTTAGATTTATTCTTTTCTGTTAGTATTTAATATTAGAGTTTCCCTCACCTTTATTGATATATTACTGTTGGTGGCGGTGGTGGTTAGTATGTAAAACATTAAGATGGTTCCAGGAGCCATTACACTAAAAGGTGGACTTGGAGAAGTCCACCAATGCTTACTTCTACCCATTCTTACTCCCAGTTCCCTTCCACTCTGTTTTCACCCCCATTGCTTCTACCACATTTTAAACCACTAATATAATATAATGTAATGTAATATATAATATAAATTATATATATTTTATATTATATCACATTTTAAACCACACTATATATATGTGAAGATATGTATATGTGTGTGTGTGTGTGTGTATATATATATATATACACATATATATACACACATATATATACGTGATCTCCATTCTTACACAAAATTTGTTTACTATAGGTATTATTTTTTCACTTTGCTCTCTTCTACTTAATACCTCCTGGGAACTATTCTATATGTGTTCATAGATATTTTTCTCATTCTGTTAGACAGTGAAGTAGCCCTGCATTCTGTTATAACTTATTCCATCACTCTTCTATATATGGGTATTTAAGTGGTTTTCCAAATTTTGCAATTCTAAATAAGGCTACAATAAACAACTGACTATATATGTATTTAAATTGTTTGTTGAATGTTATTCTTCAGGACAAATTCCTAGAAGTTGAATTGCTGGCTTAAGGAAGCAAATGTACATACCATGTGTTACATATTGCTAAATTCCCCTCCATAAAGCTTGTACCAACAGACAGTGAGAGTGCCTATTTTCTCATAGTTTGGCCAGCAGACTGTGTTGTCAAGTTCTTAATATTTTGTCATTCTGGTAGGAGAAAAATTGTCACAAGGCAGTTGTATTTTCATAAACTTAAAGACATTTTTTATCATTTTTTGTGATTTGTAAATATTTTTGCCTATTTTATTATCAAGTTTTTATTTTGTTTCATTTTGCTCAAGTTTTAAGTGTTTTTGTGTAATATGGATATTATCCCAATGTTTGCATACATGATGCAAATATACTCTTTATCGTTTGTCTTTTGGTTTGTCTTAGTTTAGATTTGTTTTGTTTTGTTTTACAGTGCAAAGGTTGGGTTTTGCATAGTTGAATATATCAATCTTTTACTGAATTTGAATTTTTAGTCATAGTTAGAAAGGCTTTCCTCATACCCAGATTTTAGAGAAATTCACTCCTTTCTAATATGTGGATGGTTTAATTTTTTATGTTTATTAAATATCTGAACTATCTGCAATTTATTTTTTGGTACGTTATAAAATTTGGGTCTAATTTAATATTTTTTCCAAAAGTTATTCATTTGTCCTATTACCCTTTATTAAACAGCCCATCTTTTCCTCAGTGATTTTAGATGCCACCTTAATCACTGCAAAATTTCAATCACCTCAAAATTTCTCCAGGTACTTGGATCTATTTCTGCACTTAAAAAAAAAAAGCCACTAAACTGTCTCCACTTATGCATCATTATGACACTGTTATAATCATAGAGACTTCACAGTATGTTTAATACCAACCCAAACCAGTCCACCCTCACAGCTTTTCCTTCTCACTGTTTTCCTAGCTATCCTTGAATATTTATTTTCTATATGAACCTTAGTATCAACTATGGCTCCACGAGAAGCTAGGGGTTTTGTTGTTGTTGTTGTTTTTAACTGGAATTGTCAAATTTATAAATTAACTTAGGGAGATGTGACGTCTTTATGATGCTGAGTCATGGGGTCCAAAACAAGGGATATCTTTCAAGTTAACTTTTGTATCTTTCAAGAGCATACTATTATTTTTTTCTCATATCCTTAAACAGTCTCCAAAATTGCCTGTTCCTTTCATTTTACCTTCTTCATCAGAAGCATTATATTATCAAGACTAACTTATTGAATCCCAAGGAACTTTTAAGTCCCTTACTTATGGTCAGAGAGCTAATTTACCAGGACTCTTTTTCAGTATTTTCATACTCGAGACTGATTTCTTTTGTTTTTTTTTAATAATTTTTAACTTTATTTTTAAATTAATTTTTATTAGAGTATAGTTGATTTACAATGTGTTAGTTTCAGGTGCACAGCAAAGTGAATCAGTTATACATATACATATATCCACACTTTTTTAGACTCTTTTCCCATATAGGTCATTACAGAGTACTGAGTAGAGTTCCCTGTGCTACACAGTAGGTTCTTATTGTTATCTATTTATATATAGCAGTGTGTATATGTCAATCCCAATCTCCCAATGTCTCCCTCCCCCACCCCTTCCCCCTTGGTCGCCATAAGTTTGTTTTCTATATCTGTGACTTTGGAGGTGATTTTATTCAATGTCTTCTTTCTGCCACACAGCTTCTCCCTCCCACTTTAACAATCTGTAAAGTTTGCAGCAGCAGTTCCAGAGTTAGCCTTGCTGGAAAAAATTTTTAACTTAAGTAATTTGAAGTCTTTAGTTTTTTTGTATGTTAATTATGCCGAAGGCATTTCTGTCTTTTGTTTGTTCTTCTGTTGTTCTTTATAGTTTATTTATAAGATGCAAGGAGAGATTTGGATTTTGGCTACTGACATACCCTATCTACTCACACACAAAAATCACTTTTAATTGTCAAGTTAGACACGACTTACATACAGTCCTTACAAAGGATATATGTTACAAAATCCTCCCATGATTAAATAATTCAGTCCAGCTCAAGCTTGTTCCTTCAGACAAACTTAGAGTCTTCTTTTCATCAGTCAATGATTTGTAACATATTGTGTTCCCTCTCTTTCTGAGGGGACGGGTATGCCGGTAACCAACATTTGTTGTTTAATTTAGATTTAAATAATTTAACTCCAAGTTCTTCCCAGTGTAAATATTTATTTCTATCCTCCAAATCTGTGGTTTTAATTTGTGTTCTGTGGCGTCTTAGTGGTTCTGTGTAGAGGGAGGAGTGGCCCTGTGGGCAGGCTCCAGTATCACTTCATCAAAACAGGTCAACTTTTAATGTGTCTTTCTTTTGAGTTTAAGTTATCATAAGTATATATGGTTCAAAGCCTTTAAAAATACAAATAAAAAGAGAAAAAAAATACCTACCTCTACATGAATTTTATGTCTTTTTAAAAATCCTTCTAAAGACGCATTGCTTTTTGTTTGCATGCATTTTTTTAGTAAACCAACTCCGTTCCCACTTGAAAGCAGTTCAGCCGAAATAGAATATGTGGGAAAAAATTATATCTAATTAGCGTGTCACTATTCTGACTCTGTTTCTTACAACAAAATGCTATTCTTTTAGTTATATTGCCAAAAAATGTACAACTCTAAAACTTAATGTCTTAAAACAACAACATTGTTAACTTGTACAGTTCCGTGGGTTGCCTGGGTCCACCTAGGCAGTTTTCTGCTTTTCTACTTGAGGCCATATGGATAGAATTCAGATGTCAGGTGAGGATGAAGTCCTCTGGCCATTTGCCTGGGTTGCTTAATGGACAAGCCTCTGTCCATCTCAACATTGTCTCAGGGACTCTCTCCATGTGGTCTTTTCACATAATCTCTCAACCAGGGTAGCCAGACTCCTTACGTGGTGGCTCAGAGCTCCCCAAAGTACAAAAGTGAAACTGACACGTTACTTCTTCCATATTCTATTGGTTAAAGCAAGTCACAGGCCCAGCCTAGATTAAAAGGGTGGGAACAATAAAATGCATAAACACCAGGAGGTATGGCTTAATAGGGTCTATCTTTGCAGTGCTCACCACCGTGTGTCACACTCAGAAGTATAAAACCAGGAGCACGTGTTTTCTCTTCAGTTCTGCTATTTTCACGGAACAGACCAAGCTCTGAATGATTTCCTCCTTTTTTACACATGTCCTGGTTTACTCTGTGCTTCCACTCGCTGACTTCTTACTCTCTAGTTTACGTTTGTTCAGATTCCCAGGACCAGTGGCCAAACCACGAACATTTACTAGGCAAGTTTTGTTTTCTGCCAAATGTCTTTTAATATAGATGCATTCCCCCAAATATGCTTCATTTCTGGCTTCCTTTTCTTTAATAAGAATCAAAATTATATGAGTCACAAGCCTTGGCAGCTGAGAATATGTTTGTTTGTTATTATATCACTTGCCACGTACATAGTAAGGGATAAAACATACCTGTTGTATTGAAATGAATTCTACTGTGAAACCCTCATGTCCCATGCTTCTACTAAGTCTAGTGAGAAACTTGCTTGGCCTGGACAAGATACTCCTTTCTCAGTAATTTCATTCCCCCTACCCAGTGGCACAAAAGCTGTGTTTCTGTTATGAGCTCCCCGGTCCTAGGCAAGTTGCAGTGAAAGCCCTGGAATGAGATCCTCCCTTCAGCTTGGAACTCGATAGCTGAAAACTCGCCCTTTGGTCCTTAGCAATCATTATCAGGACTATTCCATTACTAAGCACACCAGAACTTCCACCAAAACATTCTGTACCTGAGCAAACTTTGTTAAATTTAATTTCCTGATGATTAATTAATTAATGTACCAAAAATCTCCAAAGAATAATCAGTTTAGATTTTATTTGACAGCGTTGCCAAACCTTCTTCTTTTAATCAACTAGGATATTAAAAACAGACTTCTTGAACAGTTAATTTTACATCTCATTTTCAACTCACATGACTGCCTGCCCACAGACTAAGAAGGTAGGTGTATATTCTGGCTACATTTCATCTGATAGCTAAATTTTCAGTATATTTCCTTCCAAATCTTGATCTGTGCTCTGTGGTTTCTATAACTCTATCCATGGGGTGCCTGCAGGAACCAAACTAGGAAATTCTCTGCTGGATTTATCTCAGTAAGATTTTTTGCTATTGAACATTTCACAGCAGCCTATCATTCGATGTGTGGGCATGTGTCTGTTTCAGCAATTAGGAACCGGTGGTATTTAATAATATAAAAGATAATTTTGAAGTAATGCTAACTCAGACCCTAAGTTGTATGTGAGTTTTCTTTCTAAGAACATTTTTCTATGAGTATAAATAAGAGAAGGTAGCTGTCTTTTAACTAGGAGAAAGAATGCAGCTACATGGTTGATTTCTCTCCCACACCAGCTGTGCAAGGCCATAATCAATGCCACAGGCCTGCATAAGCCTTCTCAATCCTCCTCTTTAACAAAGGCGACATAAACAGGGTAGGAGAAAGAGTTAAAATTTCACATTGGTGAGAGGATATGTACAGCTTTTTTCACCATTTAGAATATAGTCATCTATAACTTTAAGGACTCATTTATGTAGCTGTGTATACTAAGCAGCAAGAATTACTTTAGGCAATTTAACTAGGTACCGACTATACAATGCAGAACCTTGTATGTGATATATACCAGTATCTGATACTTAGGAGGAAAGCTCCACAAGTCTGAAGAGACTAGTTACATTGATCTATCTCTCTATCTACCTATCCATATCTATCTACACACACATATGTATTTTCTCTCTCATTTTAATTTTATACACCTTGAACCTTATTCCTGTTAACTTTGCTGAGTTTGTTGCTCTTCATTTCTAAACTAATATGATCTTCAAAGCTTCCCCGAGAGCTTTATTTTGTGCTCTGACTCTGACTAGGCTCCCTGAAATTTTCCTTTTGTGTCAGCAAGATCCTGCTTCTCTCCAACGTTTCTTTAGTTAACTTTCCCCCTGTTGGCTCAACTCTATGTCTTTGTCTTAATCATTTAAAAAAGAAGAAAAGAAAGAAAACGTGGAAAGATGGAATGAAACTTATTCCTAATCAATAACATCTATGCTGTTCAAATGCTTCAGGTTCACTCATCAAACTAACTTATTCTGTATTAGTTTTATTGCATCACTACAGGCTAAGAATGTTGAAAAAATACTGGCATAAGTAACTGCAGTTAAAAGAGAAGATAGCTAAGTACCATACTCCAATGAGAATATAGGCACTTCTTATATAGTACTTTATATATGCTGAGCACAACCCATGGTTATACTTTTATTACATCATTTAATTCTCAGAACACCTCTCTAAGGCAGGTTCATTTACTATCCACATTTACAGGTGAGGAAACTGAGACGCAGAAGGGTTAAGTAACTTGGCCAGGATCGTACAAGAAGGGCTGAAACGTGAACCTGTGTCTGGGGAGAGATCACTACTAGAGTCAAGAGGGACCTAGCATATGTTCCATGACATCATGTGACCTGATGGGTACTTTACATGTATTATCCCATTTACTACTCACAACAACTGTGTTGGGAAAACATTAATTTCCTCATTTTGAGATGAGGAAACAGATTCATAAACTTTAAGAAAACTTGACTAAATTCAAAAACTATTAAGATGTAGAACTCTATTTAAAACTTGGGTCCATTTCTCTCAGGAGTCTCTTTCTACTGGACTTTGTGATACTGGTGATTTTTGAGCTGGGCATTAAAAATGAGCTGTACTCAGTGCACAAAACTGAATGTGTTTGGTAAAGGAAGCTTAAAGACACAGAGAATATTGTGCTGTGGTACAGAGGTGCAGATCAGCAAATGATACATCGTAAGTAGTATCCTTTGTGTGCTTTTTCTGGTAGGTGGTGTGGTTACTGTGGGTTTCGAGCAGGGAGTAGCCTGAAGAAATAGGAACTTTTCAGGAAGACCAGTTTGGCATCAGTGTAGAGGACCAATGGGAAAGATGTGGTACTGTGTATGCTAATGATGTCGTATCTTCAAGACCTGAAGGCTCATTAGATGTAGAGAGTAAACAAAAATAAATCATGTAGTCTGAGGCTCACTTTTCGAGTGGGTTACTGTAAAAAGTGGGGCTGTTGGCCAAGGTAGAGAATCCAGGCAGAGGAGCAGGTCTGGGACAAATGATGATGAGCTCAGTCTTATAAATGTATTAATGTGAGGCACATGTGGAGCATAAAGACATCACAACTAGTTGGATGTATAGGTCGGTCTCTGGAGGTTAAAATGTTGGAATTACCAGTGTAGAGGGGATAGTTGAAATGGTGGGACTAGGTGAGTCTGCTCAGAAAAAGCATGCAAAATAAAAGGATCCTCTGGGTTATATGCAGCAAAGTAGTCTTAGGGAAGTCCAAGAGAAAGAAGCCAAAGTTTAACAGGTTTGAGGTTGCCCAATGAGAATATGGATATAGGGAGATTAGAGCATGGAGAAAAGGTCAGAATAAGGGTCGGGATAAGGGTCAGGATAATGGTCAAAATTTTGCGGTCATCGTTGTTCTTTTCAGTGGTGATGGTGAGGGTTCTTGCTTTCTTTGCTTAATGTTGTCATTTGAAGTTAAAAAAAAAAACCCTTGAGATTATTAATAATGTTAGAGCAAGTAGCAAATACAGAGTGAAATATTGAAAACTGGAAAGATAACTGGAAAGGAATAAATCATGAAACAGAAAACCTTTGGGAGACTGAGTCAAAATGCGGGTAGAGGTATTAGGCTTTAATGGGAAATTAACAATTTCTTCATCTGAAATTGGAAGAGAAAAGAGGAACAAAATAGATTTTGAAGAATAGATAGCTATGGAAGCAAGAAATTGCTTTAGTTCAAATTACATATCCTTAATTTTCTTGGAAGAATTAGAGGCAAATTTATCTTTTGAAAGGGGCTAGAGTATGACTTATGATATAATAGAACATTAACTATAGTATTCAATATAAACAGCAAGAGTAAGGAAGCCAGAGCCCCATGGCATAGGTACTTTGTGATTTCAAAGGAAATCACACCTTCCAGCAGTGTGTACCTTCCCATGAAAGGATTAGAAGACCTCTTGAACTCAGAGGTACTCCAAATTCCCCACCACCTGAAAACTAGTTTTATTTATGTAGTGCATGGAATTTGGGACATTTGAGGACAGAACATGAAAATGATTTTTTTTAATGTTAAAAAGCACTATAAATGACTCAGGGCACCATCTCTTTATGGGGGGTACTTCACATTGGAAATTACACATGAACCTACCCTAAGAAATTACACATGAACCTACCGTATCTAATCTAAATCACATTTCACTCCAAATTTTTACCCTTTTTTACATACATCCTAGGTCTAAGACAGTTTTTTTTTCCCCCTGTAAAATATATTCCAGAATGAGATTCACTTGAACACTGAGATAGAAATTTGAAATGGCTCTGAGTTATGAACAAATAATGACGAGCACCTACAATTCATTATATGGAATTTTCCACCAAAGAAAATTCTGACTTTTGTGTAAGTCTTTCTTTGACTTTCAGTAACTGCATCACCTTTGGTGCTTAAAAATCCCTGAATGGCACTCCATAATACCTATCCCTAGACCCTTGAGAGATGGGTACATAACACAGCTATTCCTGAGCAGAGCTGATCCAGTCTGTGTGGGAGCAGGTTTGATAAATTATTTCTTCAAGGACTAGATTGAAAACAAATTTCTAGGGCCTTTCTGATTTTCATCATAGAAACAAATTTATATGCTTGTGTTAATTTGTGAGAGTTTTGATCTGTACATCATCAATATGTAATTGAATTCTATTTGGTTGTGTTTTTATTTAATTTGCTACAAAATTTGAGGTAAACATCAAATTTGACTGGCATTTTCAGTAAATTGACAGTTGTTTTATTTACATGACTGGTTGTTTTGGCATTTGTTATAAGCAAAATCTCCCTAGTGAGTCCAAGATAATTTATGATAGCATTGTACTCCATGTGTCAAGCCAAATCTTATTTAACTAGCTATTTCACATCTAGTGACAACAGTAGACATTACTAAGTCATTAAAATTCAACGTTGTGCCACACACAAAATCTCTTCATCCCTTAACTTTAAAATAACGGTAACTATTGTATACAAATGAATATATGTATACTATTACAAGTGCTTTTGTAATGACTTTTCCAATTAACTAAACCACAGAGAGGCCAAAAAGAGCTTTTTTCTGGGATGATTTGGGGAATGTGCACAAAAGATGACATTCTTTACAAGCACGGAAACAAATTGGTTTTATGCTCTTTCAGAGTATACTGTGGAATAAAAAAATAACTGAATCAAACTTGGTCACTGATGGTACATATTATTTTTATTTTTACCATCTAATTATTTTAATCATGGCTAGTGATAGAAGTATGTGTTTTTACAGTTTAACTCTGGAATATATATACATTCTTTGTTTCCATCTTCTACAGATTTCATTACACCATTCTTACAAATAAAGAATTCTGTATGCATCCAATTACTTTAGGCATAGGGTCTCAATCTCTTCAAAACAGACTGAGAATGAAAGACAACTTAGGAAAGACAACAGAACAATGGACATCTTATATTCTTTATTTAGGGTCACTTTAAAGCAAATCATTTCCTTGTCAACCCTTCTCCCTAGCACCTAAGTCATATCTGCAAATAGCTTCCATGATAACCATTTGCTTACGTGTCCACTTGAAGAAAGTGGAACATTTTCCAGTTGCTTGTATGGAAACCCCAAAGTAGAAAGCAGAAGTTTTTTCTGTTATCAGACTGTCTGGCTCCTATCTTGCCCCTTATAAAAGACCTTTTAAGTAAGCTTATTTTTGTCTGTAATCAAATACTCAAGAAGAGGCCCTTCAATGATGTAAATGTACTTCCTTCCCCTTTTAGAATTATTTCCCTAAAGCCAAGAGTCCTTCGTTGACCTTTAGTTCAACAACCTTATGAAAACTGCAACTCCCATTCTGCTATTTTGGAATGATAGTAATCTCTGAGCATGTATGCTAATATACAGCGATATGGTCGCCAGTGTTTCAGATGCCTGCAGAAATGCAATCCACTGCTATAAGGAAGCACTTATGAACTGGCAAAGAATAAATGGCTGCTGTCAGGAATAAGTGCTTGTGGTATCGAAACTCCGGCAGACATATATGCTTAGAAGGCTTAGTCTAATGAATTTCATCCACACCTACCTATGTGATATCTAGAAATTTGCCAAGTGTTTGTGCAAATATATATTGCCCGGGAAATCGTAGGAAGAAATAGATTTAACTTCAAAATTTATTAACACTTTATTTTGGTAAATAGGACTGTTTTAGAAAAATCTGAAAACATATTTATCCACGCTCACCATTGTATGTTTTTGCCAAGTCATTGAGATTTTAACCAAGAACACAATTCATTCGTAAGATATTTTATATTGGAAGTTTCCAGTATGTCTACAGCATAACAGTATTAAATACAAAATGAAGAAAGAGATGAATGATTATACCCAGAAGCTGTCTGCTAACAAGCATTTTTTATTTTTATTTTTATCCTAGTAGTTTTAACTTTTTGACTGTTTTTTGAACTTTCATTTTTATGAAAGGTCAGGAGCTGCTTAAACGAATATGCTCTTCCTCAATTTAAATGCTAAATAGGTTTCTTGGATGCAGCCTAACAATATATCTGATAATTAGAACAGGAAAGGGAAAGTAGACAATCTTTTTTAGGTGTTAACACCAGAGAAGTTTCATCATCCAACAAGGAACAAAATCTGTCTAGAAAAGACTTAGGTTGAATTACCTGTTGCCAACAGTTCAAAGAAATCAAAGCAGGATTAGTATTAATGACAAAACAAACATGTTGCATTGTCTTAAGCATAAATGAGGTACAGAATATCTGTACTCATTGAAGATCAAAGGATAATTTTCAATGAAAGTGCGGCATACTTTCCAAAAAGCATGAGAAATCTAAAAGGCGAAGGATTTCAAATTTCGTTTTTTTTCCTCATGTGATTCTTTAATAAAGATGGATTGAAATTCGTTTTGGAAGGTGTCATGTTTAGGTGTTGAAATATGTAATCTTATTATTATAGACTTTGCAGCAATGAAGTATCCTTTTTAGTGTATGCTCTGACTTGTTAGTATTGGAATAGAGACATTGTTGGAAAACAATATTTAAACTATCAAAATAGAGTTATAGGAAAACAAAAAAGGCCTGCAGACACTGTTGTATCTGGAATTGTATCCTCTCCAAAGTGAGTAGCTGTAAACAAGGGCATTTTCATACCACCCGTGTTGTAAGAAAGCCAAGACAGGAGTATCATTAAGAGGATGCCTTTGGTCTGCACCAAAAGGAGACTGTTCGAATATGGAGTGGGTTGCTTGATCTTGAGATCTTATCTTGTGGAACCTTTTTTCCACCTTCTGTTATCGCCACATTCTCACCTGTCAGTGAAAATTCACTTTCCCAAACATGTCCTGTTCTCCCAGGGACCATCTATTAGTTTGGTTTTCACTGGAATGCCTGCTCTTCCTTCTCTGCTTCTCTTTTTCCTTTCCTTCATCCTTTTATTTATTACTATTATCTCATTACAGAGACTTTCTTGACCTTAAGTTACCCTCCCCAGACTGGGTTAGATTCTCCTCTATCTTATATTCTACTTACTAAACCATATTACCATTGTACCTTTGCCAACCCCTTTCCCTATTAGACTGGGAATTCTTCAAGGGCACTAGCTATGTCTTTAATCATTATAATTCTCAAATACTTTTGGTATTGTAGGTATGGGAAAAATTTGCCAAATGTCATAAGGTAAAACTTTCCTGGAAGTTTTCAATCCCGGTCTACAAATGGATTCACTTCCACCTAATCACTCCGTTTTGCTAATGGGTCTTTTAGAATCCCTTTGAGAGGTAGAGACTGGACATATTCAACTGTTCAATATATCTTTTCCTTTAAGACCACCGGTGACATGAAAAGACCACAAACTACAGTTACCATTCGATAAGGTGGTACCAGATATGGTGAGGAATAGACAACCAAGCCTGTGGCTTTAATTTCACAGGGTCTTGTTGCCTTATGTTTCCTTCCAGTGTCTCAAAATATTTGTTAATAGAGATGGAGGTAAAGACCGAAGGTCAGAAGTAGTTCCTCTCCCCCAGGAAAAACTAAAGTTATCCCAGTTTTACTTCAAAAATTCCCCTTTCAGTGTTCTTTTGTATCTAAGAACTCAAATGGAAAGGAAGGGAATTTTACAAATCAAATTTAAAATTACATCCCTAAATATGATACTATGTTATTAAATTTATGGCCAATCTGAAAATATTTGGAACAACCTTTGGCTTATTTCTTTATTATAAGACTTAACTGCTATATCAGAAAAATGTATTTCACCTTAGAGGTATTGATTATTTGTGTCCCCAAATCATTGAACTGTAAAAATAATTATTATAAAATATTTTATTTATAAACCAATCTACTGCCATTTGAGCTATTCTCAAGTTCAGAAATGAAAATTCTAGCTATGGCAAATATTTTATATGGTTTAAGGAGATTATCAGACATTCATGAGGTTAAAGAGAAAAGAATATTATTTATTTCTATACTACCCTGTATTTGAATAATATACCACAAATTAGTTAAAGTCTTAGACATAAAATAAGTGTATTACTTCCTCAAAATAGAACACGTATTGCCTCAGAAAGAGCTAAAGTTTGAATTAATAAGTACTTGCTTTTCATGTATTCCTTCAACCCCTGCCTGGTGTAGTATACCTACAATATGGTATTCACTTTAATCTGACTAGTGATGCAGTAGTGAATGAGAGATGCTTCTTCTTACCATTAAGTCTTTTAAATGGTTAAATATGTGGCCAGATATTTGTGAAAACATCTTTCCTCCTAGATTTTACCTGCTGTAAATCATTACTATTGCTATAGAGTTACTATTTGTGTAAAAGTTGTTAAAAGAGCACTGTGGATGGTGGAGCATGAGTGAGCTAATGGAGATGCACAAGAGATAGAACAGGAGACCAGATTGTGTGGAATCTTGTGAAACATGGCAAGTGGTTTTCATTGTATGGAAATACAGTGGGAAACTCTTGAAGGGTTTTAACTACAGAAAGATCTACTTTTAAGATTTGCATCCTAAAATGAATACTTGAGCTGCTACAAACAGCACGAACAGAAGTTGAGGGAAGAGTTAGAAGGTCAGTGCACTACAGGAGAAACCTGTGGCTTGGATAATAAAATGGCAGTAAAGATGGACAGAGGGATGGATTTGAGATCTCTATTCTGGACAGGAGTGACAGGACTTCTGATTAATTAGTCGTGAGGGATTAGGGAAGAAAAATAATCAAGGTTTCTAGCTTGAACAACTAAATGAATAGTGATGTCATTTTCTGAGAAAGGGAAGATTGAAGAGAAAAAATTGGGGAAAGAATATCATTTACTAGGTTATTTATTGGACATGTTATATTTGACATATCTATGAGCAATGCAAATGAAGATGTCAAATAAGACCTGACATGTCTGGCTTGCAATGGAGATCTACATGGGAACTGCCAGCTCTTAAATATCATCTCAGACCATGAGACTGGGGTAATATCATGTAGACATAGAGAAGAAAAGAAGTCTTGGAACCAAATACCAAGGTTCTTCAAAATATATGCCAAATACAGCCACTTCTCTTCGCCTAAGCTTTGCTACCACAGTCATCACTCACCTGGCTTATTTCAAACCACCATCATCTCCCACCAAGTTTTACTCTTGCCTCCAGCAACCTATTATTTTTTTAACATAGGTGAAAGATGCTCCTGAGGAAAATTAAGTCAGATGTGCTCTAAATTCTCCTCAAATGAAAAAATGACCAGGGAGACCCTACTGGATCTGGCCCACAGTTAGATCTTGGGCTTCATCTCCCTCCAACCTCCCCTCCATCCGTTCTGCTCCAGCCGGCCATGCTGCTCACCTCTCTACGGCCTGAAGCCACCAGATGTGCTCCTGCTTCAGGGCCTTTGCTCTTAGTGTTCCTTCTGTCTGGAACACTCTTTTCCTGGAGTTGTATGTGCCTTCAAGTTTTTACTCAAATATTAACTCAATGATTCTGTAACCACTCAGGATCGTCTTTATGGGGGTGTGACCTCTGTAGTTACACAAGATCTCAATATTAAAAGGGCTTATCGTTTGGATTAATGTTCTGCTGCTATCTTGAAATACTTAACAATATTTGAACAAAGGCCCTGCATTTTTATTTTGCTCTTGGCCCAAGAAGTTCTGTGGCCAGTTTTGTAACCAACAGCTCTAATCCTCTCCATCTTCTTTACCCTGATTTCTTTTTCTCCACAGTACATGTCAACTTCTTCCATTATTTTTGAATTACTTCTGAGGGAGGAGATGAAAAAGTATAAACATTTTCTCAGTACTCAGGAGCTTTCAACATAATTATGAAAATAAGATAAACATCAAGTTAAAAAAAAAAACAACAACCCTGAGTTTACATAATATTCCAAGGCAAACATAGAAGAAATAACATGAGGTTACAGATAATGAGTGATTTGTAACCAGCAATAATTGCATTTAAGATTTCAGAGGACAAAAAGATTATTCAGACTGTGGTGATTAAGCAAAGCTTTAAAATAAAGGTAGACTTTAAAAGTCACGTGAAAGAATGAATAACATATATGCAGATAGAAAAAGATTCAAAGGAATAAGGATTAGGAAAACTTAGGAGATCAGAAAGTATAAAATTGATTGAGGGCGGCAGATTTTGAACTAAGTTGGTCTGGAATGGAGGGCGTAGGAAGATAAGAAATTGGATAAAGTAGATTGGGAACATATATGTGACTGTAGGAGCAACGTGGTACAGTAAAAATAGTATTTGCTTTGGAGTCATAGAGATGTATATTTTTATCCTGTTGCTTCTCCCAATTAACTAACCTCAGACTTGTAGGAACTCAGCATCTTCCACCTGAAATATGGCATAATGCTATTTAACTTGCAGGTTTGATGTAAGGGTTAAATTCACTAAAGTAACCGATTTAGTGTAGCCTATATATAATTGGTTCCCAGTACATATTAGTTACTTCCCACAGACATCCAGCATCGTGTTATACATATTTTAAATGTTTAAGATTTGCAGTTTATTATCTAGGTGGAGGGAATTATTAAAGATTTCTAAATAGGCAAGCAATATATTCAAAAGTGAGCATTTTTAAAAGATTAATCTGCTTTTATTGTGTAGGAAAATTAAGAGATGCCAGACTGGTTAGCAAACTTACAGAAAGGTAGACATAGATGAATAGAGATTATGCTGAACTAGTAGCTTTGTTCTAATACATATATCAGTGATATTCTAATCTTTATATATGCCTGAGCTATTAGGTCCAGCAAGTATTTTCTTTATTAATAGTGATTGGAAAGGGCAGATCTTGTATGTACAGCTTGATGAATTTTACCAAGTGTACATACCTGTGCACAGATCCAGATATAGGACACTTTCAGCCCCTCAGATATCTTCTCGGTGCCTCCTCCCAGCATTAACCTTCCCTTCTCCAAAAGATTTCCTTCTCCACTATTCAGTTATCAGTCACCATATTACTTTCCTTGTTTTTTTGAATTTTATATAAATAAAATCACACAGCATTTATTCTTCTGTAACACGGCTTCAAAACCTTATATCTGTAAGATTATTCCTTCTCCTTGTTGTATACCATTCCCTTGCATGGATATATCACAGCCCATTTTGGTGAATAGGATTTCCAATTTTTGGCTCTTATGAATTATGTTGCTGTAAACATTCTTGTACATATTATTTGGTGCACAAGTGTATGCACTGCTACTGTGCATATCCCTTGAAATTGAATTACTGAATCAGAGTTTGTCTCAAGGAGCTTCAACTAGGAGTATCAGTCAAGATGGTTTATAGGTAAAGCTTCTAGAAGATAGCACATAGAAGATGCTTCTTTCTCAAAGGTCTTGTGAAGAAGGAGTATATTTTTATAACTTTAGGGGAAGCAAAAGTGTCTTTAAAATTTTAATAAACCACTAACTACAAAGGAAAAGTTTGAAAAGTTGACTTTCACTAAAAATTAAGAATTTCAGTTTATCAAAAGTCACCTTTAAGAGAGTGAAAAGAAAAGACACACAGAGAGAACATGCTTTGAATTCATTTATCCAACAAAAGACTCATATCCAGAATATCTAAAAACTCATTAACACATCAATAAGAAAAAACAGACAATCCAGCTTAAAAAAAGTCCCCAAAATCAAAAAGGTACCTCACCAAATGGCTGAGAATGAAAAATACTTCATTTTCTTAGTCACTAGGAAAATGCAGATTAGATCCATAATGAAATATAACTACAAACACCAAAATATCTAAAATGAGAAAGTCTGGCAGTATCATGTATTGGTAAGAATATAGAGCAACAGTTACTCATGTGCACTGCTGATGGGAGTGTAAGTTGATATGACCAATTTCATTCCTTTTTTTTTAATACCATGCAGGTCAAGCAAAACATATCTGAGGGCTGAATGTAGCTAGAACTGCCGATTTGCAACCTCTGACAACCCCTTCATGTAACAGATATGGACCCTGAGGCACAGAGAAGTTAATTGAAGTTTAATTCAAGGTCAAATAGCTAGAACCCACGTCTCCTGACTGTTCAATCCGTGTTTTTCCTGCCACACCGTGTGGCTTTCTCTAAATGACTAGACAGGAAATGAAGAGTAAAGTGTAAGACGGCTTTGAAATTTAACATATCGCACATTGTGTAAGTAAAATCCATTTCATGCGATCTTAAATGAATAAAAGGAATTTAAATCAAATTGATTGCAATTCTACCAAGGAAGTTTCAGGCTTAAAATAATAATAATAGTAAGCCTAGATCCACCTATTAGAGATCAGAAGTTAGAAAGTTCAAACACAAAAGACTTTCATAAAAAGATATCTGGGTATTAGTCATCATTGTTTTCATACATTTGAAAGAACTTAATAACCCACTTGATTATTTTTTTTTTCTGGAGTACAAATGAACTGTTCCAAAAAGATCAATTAAATAATAAGAATGAGACGCATCTTTTTATCATAGGGGTTTCTTGTGAATTTACTGCATTAAAGTTAATTTCCTTGCTATCATTGAGGAAATAGTATGGTCATGTTGGAGTTTTAAAATTCCTATTGATGCAGGAACAGAATTTCTTGGCAGATTGAACAATAGACTCTTGAGAAACACCAAAGTAGTCTTAAAAAAAAGATCATCTTCTTTAAATTGGTACATCTTTAACCAGAAAGAGAAGTTTTGTCTCATTGCAGAAAAGCTTTTAATTTCACATCTAGCGAGATAAATTATTTTCTCTTACATAAGAATTATATATATATATATAAAACCCTGAATAATAGTCATAATTTTAAATGCATAGATATAAAATTAAGTATAGTTAAAAACGACTATTTCTTCAGACTTTTTCTAGTTAAATGTCTCTCCCATCCATTGTGTTGAAGTTTCATCTGCCTTAAATTAAAATAAATTATCTGAAACTAGTAAATCAGGGAGACCATATAAAAGACTTTAAAATGTCCAGTGAGCATCTCTAAATTTCTCAGAAAATGATACTGAAAATTTTCTGCTCACTGATGAAATTCTACCAATCACATAAACAATAAATGCAAATCATGTACGATTATCTGGATCCAAGATTTTGCAAAAAACAAACGACAATTAGACGACTCTTATCGTGGAACAACAAAAGAGCATGCACTTTTCCACAAATACTAGTTCACATATAAAATGATCTACTGTGCTTTCCCCAATGTGACAATACTAAATGTGTTAGCTGTATAACACATTTGGCAAGGAGCCAACACATCTGAGACAGCAAAAAGAAGGAAATGAATTTTCACGGCACATTGTAGAAAACTTTGTAGAAAATTTTTATTCACTGCTATTAATCCTTCACTTTGATGAGAAATGTATTCGATCATTATTCCTTTTTTAAGAAAACGCTCTCAGCTTTTTTATACAGTAATTGAAAGACTTTTTTTACACATTAAGTATCTCTTTAAAGTGTTTAGAACTACTAGTTACATTCATTTGAATCCCTCTATTGCCAGAGAGTTGGAGGGGAAAAAAAAGTGGCCTGATAAAGTTAGGTTAAATAATTTATTTCCTCCTAATATTTAACAAAAAAACAAGCATAAACAGGTACAGGCACAGACTAGATCTTTAACGTCTTGCCAGTATTTTCGGCATGTTAATGTTTCTATAATATCATACACATTGTTTCAGATGTCCGTAATTGGTCAACATACCAAAAGGAGCATTGCAATTTCATTTGTGACCTAAGGCTCTGATCCTTCTATTTTTCTCTTTTTCTATTCTTCCTTTCACCCTCAAGAATTGCACAAATATACAGCCAAATACAGATAAGGTCACATACTAAAGAAGGAGTCAGCATGTTATCAATTCATTTCATTAAGATACCATATCATTTTACAGTATTTTCCATCCTAAGTGTTCTTTCATCAGTGGTTTCTTATGAGCTCATCCAGGCTTATAAACTGGTTTTCAGACAAAGCCTGGTGAGCAAAACTAAGACTGAAAATTATGTTGTCATTCTCTTCGCTTGTTTGGTTTTTAAACCACAAGAATGTTTTAAATCATGAATCATATCTATAACAATAGAAATAAGCAGTCTCAATTGGGAATGACTTATTTAGGAGAGCCATAACTAAGAATAAGAGGAAGAAGATAAAGTTTACTTACACAGAAAACCTGCCCTAATATTTTGAATTAACCCTTAGAGTTGGGGTTAAGGTCAAGTCAATTTATCATAGATTTTACCTGAAAACTTTTAGTCAAATTTATAGACTATAATAGTCAAACAATCCCAAAACACATTGTTTAGGTCTTAAATTAGTAACCTGGGATCTTAGATTATTATTTTTTTAATGTCAAGGGAATGTTTTCACTCAACCCCTTGGAAGCTCTATAAGAAGCTTGATTGGATTCTCAGAAGAAACTTGGATTACCTCTGGCCTCCTGAAGACCTGCTAGGTTTCTAAAAGCAGGGAGATTCCTTGTAACCCAGCCTTCCCAATGACTCACTCCCCCTTCTGGGCCCTTTTTTATTTCAATTATTGATAAGCCTGTCTGATCCCCTCTAGAAGATAGAGAGCAGTCTGTGTTTTATCTATCCTCATGTACTCCACAGAGCTTCGGGCATTTGGGGAGTGACAGACACACAAGTCCTCATAGGCTTTGTGGGCCTATGGCTTTGAAGGGCCAAAAATCAAAGTTGAAAATAAGTTCTACTCTGTAGATGATTTACTCATAATTCAAGCACACAAGCAGCTTTTAGCTATATTAACGCAAGAAAATAGTATCATTATTAAAATCGTTTCCAAGTTAGAATGTTTAACATTGCCCATAACCACACTGCTGATTTTATTTCTATTATAAATGAACATGCAACATGTTTTCTGTAAGTTCGAATTTGGAGTTTTCTGAGCAGATAACATTGTACTTACCATACTACCTCTGTAGCCAACCTCCTATCTGAAATATTAGTCTCTCATAAGAGTGGCTTATTCCTGCTGTTGAGGTCTTCATTTTTTATTTATTCTTTTTAATAACCTCATGAATAGTTCTACTTGGCCTTGGCTTAATATCATTGTAACCTGGTTTTGGACTTTATTCTCTTATGCACTAAGAGAATAAGCATCTTTTTTCCCCCAGTCCTTGTGTCCCAATGATGAAAACCATAGGAGAACTTGAAAGTTAAAAGGTAAAAAAATTAAGAGGAGAGAAATCATACGTTAGCAAACATGCAAATTATACATTTAGGAGTAAAGTTCTAGTCAGTACATATATGTTCTAGTCAGCACACATATATTTGAACTACTTGTATCCAGATGAAAATTTTGCTTTAGGACTTCATGCCCTGGTACTGCTGAAGTCTTAACACAGGATGCTATGCTGTGTTCTCATTGCCTCCTTTGATCTCTATTGAAGTTACATATGGATCCCATCCAAAATTAATAACTGTACATCTGTTCATTAAACAGTGCAGTGAGTTTTTGATCAATGGACCTACACATGTGTTTGAAATGATCAGTAAGCCTGAATGAAGCTAACCATGTAATTACAGAAAATGTCTTCTTTACAAGTCATCTATGTCTCTGTTTCAATGATGTTGACAGCTATTGTATTGAGATGGTTTGGAAATAAATGCAATGGGAAAATAAAAACTTCAATTCACATGATCTTCTTTAACCTCTAATTAAACTATAAAAATGGGAACACAGTCTTGTTAATCAAACTGTGTTGTAAATAGAATATTCTACTAAGGGAGTATTTTTTTAGGAAACAGCTCAAATTTCCTTCAGCCTCCAGATAGGACCTTCAGATATTCCTAAAAATAAGGTAAAACTTACAAAACATCATAAGGGATTTATAAATAAAATATCAACCGCATCATCTGAAGAAATTTGGTCACAACTGATCCCCCCCCCCAAAAAAAAAGCTGTCAATCATCTCTCCCTATCTTAGTTTAAATTCCCAGTAAAAAGCACAGGGAGTTTTTTTGTTGTTGTTAGCTTTGTTTTTGTTTTGTTTGTTTTAATTGGTACTTATTATAATAGGAGCTTCAGTAAACTCATCTATAGAGAGTTCTCCCTGTTGAGCACAGTCTCATTGCATAAACATGTTAATTTGTTAATTTTACTAATTTTCAGCCAAAGATTTCCTTAGCCATAGCTTCTACTTTTACCACATTTTTTGCAAACAGACAGTGTAAAATAATTTTTAGTTAGTTCATAAAGAACGGATAAGAAACTACATGTGTATGTTTTGAAATACAGGTGTGTTTTGGTCAAAATAAACACAGTTCAATGCTAAGTTCCTTCTGTATTACTGAGTGTTTTTATACACACTAATGATTTTTATTGCTATCTTTAAACCAATGTCAGCAAAGTTTATTTCCACTTTTGCCCATATCTCTGGACTAAGAACTTATATATATACAATTACCTCCTGGCTATCCTAATTTCCCCAACCCCTGGATGCATCATCTTCCCACACCTAAGCTAGCTCCTGACCCATTAGATCTAGAATTCACAAATTAGATACTTGTAATTTAATTATAACCGCTTGCTCTTTTTCTTTCTTTCTCTCTCTTTTTTTTTTTTTTACAAGCAAGCAATCTATATATTAGGCTGGGTTATCTCTTTATTATGCTTTACAATTTGTGTTTATAACAACTGTTATCATTGTTTTTCTGTGTAGTTTCCCTTATACAAAAAGTCATTCCATGTCTCCATGGAATTTTTGGAGTTACTTCCCCCAACTGAAACACTATTCCCAACTTTCTTCAACTAATTGTTAAAGAACCTAGGTTTGAAGTCAAAGCTAATTCCAACTCTGCCATTGATTTATATTATATACCTGTTGAAATTTTGTTCATTCTGTTTTAGCCTAGTAGCCACATCTGTTAAGTGGGTATTTAAAAAGAGGAAATAGAAGTTTTCATGGAATTTTTATGAGGATCAAATTATATGGTACATAGAATATTTAGCAAAATAATCAACATACAGAAAGCAGTCAGAAAGTTTATTTAATTAATATTATTGGCACAACTTGCTCTCATCTCCATCATAGATTGTTCAATAAATCCTCAATATCTGTTACACTGCTCCTATTATGGGCTCCCATACAACCTTATGCCCATTTCTTCTATCACTTACTACAATATATTGAAATTTTCTCTTCACATGCCACTGTACCATAAATTACTCTGGAGCAGAGATTTCTGCTTAATCAACTATGCACACACTTAGCACAGCTCCTGGTACAAAGTGAGCATTTAATAAATATTTGTTAAACATAATTGTAAAACCAGAAAATAATCAAGAGATTCTAAGCAATCTTATTAATATATCAAAAATGAATAAGTAAATGAAAGAATGAGTAAATGAACAATTCATTAAATATTTTTGTGACAGGTGTTATGCTAGACACATACCTAAAGGAAATGCAGTAATCTTATGAGATAATTATTATCATCTCCAATTTACAAGTGAGATAATTGAGATCCAAAGAGTTTATATGCCTAGATTATATTGCCAGTAAGAGTTATAAATCAAATTGCAATTTTCAGCTCCAAATTGAAGTATCATTTTGTGAAAAATATAGTTATATATTAAAATCAAATTATTGGTAAAATTAGTAATTTCTGCTTTACTCTGGATCAGGATTTTTTAACCTACAGTCTGAAGATAGCCTTTGCAGGGTCTGTAAATCTTCTACGAGTCCATGTACAATTGCATGAATGTACAATTTGCTGGGAATAGCATCCATGGCTCTTATCATAGTCTCAAAATGATTTACGACCTGAAAAAGGTTATGAAACAGTGTTCTAGATGATAATTTTTCATTTATCAAAATATTTGATTAAACCAGTACACTTTATTTTTTACTACTATTTATTTGCCATCAGACCTGGAAGCAGAAGGAAGCCTGGGGAGCTTCTATAGCTCAAAAGAGGATTGAATCTTCTGGCGAGTACGGTGATGGAGTCATTTGGTTCTTCTTGGGGTTGCCGCGGTGGAGTGCTTTGGTCTCCACTTTGCAGGAGCACAGGTGTCTCGCAGCTAATGGTAAAGGCAGTGGTGCACCCATAAAACAGTGTTGCTTAATGTTGCCATCTCAGACAACAAGAGCTTGCACCCAAATGTCAATTGACATGTTACTTCTCTATTGAGGAAATCTTACTATAAAAACAATTATCAACTAAACTAAATAGTACGCCTAGTGACATGGTCCATTTGCAATCTGATGCAAGCACTTTTCCTCACCCCAGACTAGTAACAGTTATGTGGATCAGAGGCTGGTCCACAGGCCACACCTTGAGGAGCACTGCCCTGGGTTATTGGGCATTTTTTCTACTTGTGTTTTTTCTGTGTAACTTCGAGTGTCTAAACTTGATTCTTTGAGTCTTCTGAAGATTCTGTGAACTACACAGCCCTTTTTTCTTATAGTAGCTACAATGAAGTCTGTGAATACAGTTCTTACATTACATGAAAATGTGTTCCTGATAATATTATCCAGTGGTCAGGGATTCATCAGACTTTCAGTCACACTATTATTTTAAATGCAGACTTCAGCGTGCATTTTGCTTGCTCTCTTAGGTCTCAGTTTGCTTTTGAATGAATCCTACACTTCCTCATATGGTTACCTCAGTTTAATATTCCTTTTGTTCATGCACATAATCCTTTGAAGAATACTGAGTTCTCAAATTTCCCCCATGATTTTTTACCTTCAGCTGTCCTATCTTGCCTGACTTTATACATATTTTTTAAAGCTTGGGAGTGTTTAATAATTATATTATACCTAATATAGCTGTGGTTACGTAGCACTTGTTAAGAATTACATTCATATGACACTATTCACATCTAAAGAAAATGTTTAAAAGAATAACACATTATATACCTTCAAAGTGAGCTAGGGAAACATAAAAGCCCAGATAAGGTCACACACTCCTAAATTAGCTAAGCAAAGACAAACTGGGATTTCCCTGAAGCCCGTTTTCTAAGCAAATTCACCAAATAGCTTTCTCTTCCCTACTGTGAGCACTGAAAGCCTGGGGTAAAAGGCTTCCCAGGACTTTACCCAACTTATACAATTTTAGATTCTGAGTTTTTAAATCACACTAAATATAAAATGTATCTGAAGTTTTTATCATTGGAAACATACCCCCATGGTTACAGGTCACTCTTTATTTGATGGAACTGCACTGGAATCCATGGAGGCCTTACTAGATGAGTCAGTCCACCTTCTGATTATATTAAGGACTTAGGAGCAAATTGGATATTGAAAATCATTGACCTACGATAACAAAGTTCAGAACATTTTAGTTATAGAAAGAGAATTGACAACATTACAAAAATGTTAAGTAGGAAAGAAAACTAAAAGGAGAATGATGAGTGAAGAGAGGTCTAAATGTCATACCAGATGCTGAACTAGTCACAGCCTTTCTACAAAAATTAAGCCAGAGGATTCCCCTCCTCCCTCAGTAGTGACTGTAAGAATTCATGAATTAAAATTTATTTTAATCAAACAAAACATAGTATTGTTGAAAAAACAAGGTATTTAGATTTGAAAAAATAAAAAGTAACCATCCTTTGCTACTTCTCTTCCACTCCCTAAACTTATCTATTCTCAACAATTAGGCTTGTCTCCTTTTAACCCTCTCCCATTGTGGAAATATGGGGTACCGAGCGTCTCATGGACTCCCCTACATTTCTCAGCCTCCTTGTACTTAGACAAGTCTTTTTGACTAATTATGTCTATAAAATTCGAGTAGAAATAATGTGTCCCTTTCAAGCAAAGACAGTGAATTGGAAGAATTGAAAGCCCTTTCAATTCTCTAGTACTTGTTTTTCTCCTGCTTAGATCAACCAATCAAGCCTATCGTTCCGATAGCAGAGAAGATTAAATGGTCAGGATCACCAAGTCACTGGGGAGGACAGCTACCCTGTAGATTTGGCCACAACCATAATAAACTCACAACAGTAAACCATACATTCTTGTTGCTTTAAATCACTGAGATTTAAAGATTGCATATTACCACAGAAAAATCTTTCCTATCTTGACTAATATACCTATGTCTATTACATACATATAAAGACAAAGACTATATAAAAATACTTTTATTTTTGTTTCTTCAAAATTGGGATGATAGTATGAATACTAATTTACAACTTGCTTTCACAAGCAACAATATCTTTTGGTTATCCCAAGAGTATTTTACATCTTTCATGTTAACAAAGCATGTAATGAGCAGCTGACACTCAGAACAAATGTTTACTTTAGTAATGGATAGCCATTTATAACTATCCTATAAAACCCGTTCAATCAAATGATCATCTGTGATAATATTGATAATCAAGGCTTATTTTATAAATTCTATAATAAATTATATTAAAATAAACACTGTAACTCACAATAAATTTCAAGTTTATTTCAAAGATTCGTTTTCCTCATTTAAGATCACCATTAAAATATCATTCTTCCTCACATACTTGTTTTATGCAGAAAAAGTAGAAGTTTCCAAAAATTATTTTTTCTGTTTATGCCAGGTGCTAGTCAGTGTGAGTTTTGTTCCCAGATCATCTAATAGACACAAGCATCCAAGAGTTAACAGGAGGAAGAAATAAGATGTCAGGACTTAGAGGCCCAAACAAAAGAAAACCCTGCCAGTTCCCAAATTTAAAAATATAATCACATATATTGAGATTAAGTCCTCATTGGTTTCTGTTTTAGTTGATATGATCACAAGAAGAACACCAGTGACTATTTTTATTTCTAAATCTAGGGCTGTCAATATGGTAAGAATCTAGAGATTGTGTTCAATTAAATGTGAATGGATTTTGTTTAATTCTGTGAGAATGCTTGATGGGTTTATCTGCAGGTAACTGTTAGCTTTACGGTTAATTGGGCTAGGGCAATAACTTGTTTTCCTTTCCACACAAGTGATTCTTTTAAAGCAAAAGTGAGGAGCGAAACTCACAAACAAAGTCACCCGATCAACCAGTTTGGTTAAATGGCAGCCTTTATACCTGCCATTCAAGTGACTTCAACAAACATTACTGTAATTGCTAGTGTGGACTTGACCTTGAAGAAGAGGTAGCTTAAGGATTATCTGGTGTATTGTTCAATAAACTCTGCATCATCAAGCCACCCAGACTTGAAAAGCAGCAGGATGTTATGGTGTTGTTTTCAAATCCTGTTTTTAGGGTGATCAAACATTTCACAGAGCCTGCTCAGAGATTCCTCTTCTGCATATTACATCCCGAGAATGATTACTTCATTCCAGATGACCATATTTTATAGCTCTTGTCTGTTCCATAAGTTTGGAATAGGTTGCAGTTCTGCCAACACAAAACATTTACTTTCTCTACACGCATACAAAAGAAATTTGGCCAGCTCTGCCAACTGTCTGTCTATACTCTCTAAAAACTTCCTACAGGCTTCCCTGGTGGCACAGTGGTTGGGGGTCCGCCTGCCGATGCAGGGGACATGGGTTCGTGCCCCGGTCTGGGAGGATCCCACATGCCGCAGAGCGGCTGGGCCCATGAGCCGTGGGCGCTGAGCCTGCCCGTCCAGAGCCTGTGCTCCGCAACGGGAGAGGCCACAGCAGTGAGAGGCCCGCGTACCGCAAAAACAAAACAAAACAAAAACAACTTCCTAAAGAGGCAAGTCTTATTCAAAGGGATAAAGGAAATAAGGCACATGAAACACAAACTTTTTAATTTGTGGGAAGAAAAAGTGAGAACCAAAAATGTAAACCAACTATATTTATTAAAACAGAGTGATTTTTCCACAGAGCTCACGGAGGAAATTTGCAGTTTCCAGTAGGAACCATCAATTAACTCAACTGACAGCTGCTCCAATCTGTTTCCCAGTTAGGACTTAGACTCCTTTGTTGGAAGAAAGCATACACTTTCTCCATGACTTTATAATCTTCAAGACTACCAGTTCAACCAAGCAAATTTGCAAAGAGAACTATAAACGGTCACATGGTATTGTACTTGATTTTCTTTGATATCCCCAGCATAGAATTTATTTGCCATTTTTAATAATGAGAGCTGCTTTGGAAGAATAGGGTGAGGACCAGTTTCAAGCAAAAGTGGCTAAACCTTCACAATTTAAATTACGGCCCAAGTTCAGGAACACTGGCATCACCTAAGAACTTGTTAGAAATGCAGAATCTCAGGCCTGGCCCCAGACCTACTAAGTCAGAATCTGCATTATAACAAGACCACCCAGTTATTTATTAATCATGACTAAACAACCCCATGCTGATTTCTCCATAATGGGCCTGCCTTTGTGTTCATGGGTTCTGTGGCTTAGATTCTCATTGGTGACTACTTCTAAGTGCATTTATTAACTCAATCAAGACATGAGTACTTACTATATGCCAGACACTCTTCAAGGCTTCTCTCAATACAGACAAAAATCTTTGCTTTAGTGGAGCTGTTGGGCTTAACCCCTAGTGTCTATAAACAAATAAAGCATATTATTTCTACAGAAAATTTTGATACATTATCTTTGTTAATTCTTTGGTGAAGCAGCATAATTTAAACAAATAGAGTAGCCTTGCAGCCAATAATTGCTTGATGGTCTACATATTACATTAAATTTTTGCTCTTTGCCTGTTCAGAATGGGTGAAATGGCAGTATTACATAAGTAGCCATGAATAAGTCAGTATTTTCGTTAGAGTAATCTTTTTCTCTGGATATCTATTTCCAGGGTAATCCCTGGAGAAAACACATAAAAACATTTAATCAGCCGCAGAGCACTAAATAAGAAAATAATTGCAAAATTACACTTCATAGAGAAAATGATTAGCTCTACAGCAAAACATGTAGTTATAGAAATTATGAGTTAACATATTTGTCACCTTTAAACATTGGTCTTACATTTCTAAAAGTAAGTCCCATTACACAGTTAAACCCATAAGAAAAGCTAGAACAAATCAGTGATGCCATTTATTAACCTTAACTACATGGTACACAGAATTTCTATGGCATTGTTGATATTTCAGTTAGTATTTAAGTATTCAGTAATGAGCTAGTTCATTTATAAGTCTCAGTGTCTAACTTCAAGAAGAATAAAAATAACATAGGCTAAAAAAGATAAATTGTTCTCCATCATTTTATATATATATAAAATATATACACATATACACACTTACGTATAAATACACATATGTTTATATACATACAGACACAGCACCTTCTGTTAAGTACATTGGTGATTATGTTGGTAATGAATAGAAGAATAAAAATGTTTAAAATTATGCATTCCAGATATGGAATTATGAAATATATAAGTAAAAGCTTCCGGAAGAGCCTTCCTCTTCTCACATCTACTAAATATGGCCATGGGTGTTTCTTTCATTGCTGCTATTTGATTCTCAGGAATCCTACTTTGCTTCAGAAATTCTATCACATTTACGATTTCAAAAAGCATGCACTGAGCATCTCCTAAGAATCCATGAGGAACTCTCTAAAAACAGGTGGATAAATACTTTGTTGTACAATTAGCTGTGCTCCCCTAGACTTGGTTATCAACTACATTTGCAAAACCCGGATACAGTGGCATGAAGAAGATCATGGTTGAATTTGGTGACAGTATATTTTTAACACACAAATATAGGTTTGGTGGTGAAAATAAAAAAGTTGCCACAGATTTGGGAAAAGACTGATTATTCTGTAGCCATGGTTACAAGTAACCACTAACTAAGCATCTAAGATGACGTCAGCCCACTTGCATTTGTGAATGTTTGTCAATGCCTGTACTCCATGCTTCTCCAAAAGTCATGTGAGATCAGTCTTCTGCTCTGCTCAGAGAGACTGTGCCTGACCAGCAAAGCTCTCCTGCAATATATTGTTTTGTGCTTTTTATTCAAGGTATTGTGTGATGGTCTCATTGCCCTTGACAATGGATAGCGTACCTGGTAAGAAGAGAAAGGCATCCCTGGCTGCTCAGTTTCTTTCTAGCAGAATATCCTGTAATGCTCTCTGACTGAACTATGGAATTCTTCCCAGTGTGTGATCATCAAGCATCTCCTAAGAGCTTGCTAGAATGCAAATTCTTGAGCCTTCCCAGACTTACTGGACTAAGGATCTCTTTAACAATGTCTGCTAAAATATAGAAACACTGTTAGGAGGTACAGAGCCTACATATTATTGAGCTAAAATTCAAATCCCTGGAATACCACCTCTTAGATATGGTAACCTTGGGTAATTTACTTAACTGCTCTGTGCTTTGGCTTCCTAAATCATTAGAGGGTCATATAGTGCTTAACTTCTAAGGTTATTGTCACAGTTAAAGAACATAATGACCTTAAGTGTTTAACCTGGCATGTCGTAAGTGCTGTATAATTGCTAGCTATTTTGTTATATTTATTATTATTATTAGTCATTAAAACCATCCATGTGTAACTTCATAAATTCACTGATAACTACATTCAAGTATACACCAATTATTTACAAGGAAAATAGGCAGCATTTTGTCTACCTACTTACTCATTGATAGTCAGCTGCAGTTTAGTTGAGAAAATCACTTAAACAAATGCTAATAACAAAAAATAAAAAGTAAACTGTCTCGACCTCAGATTACCATCCACCTTATGTGATGAGCACCAGTGCTTCTCAAATTATTCATGGTAAAGAATCAGTTTTTATTTTATTTTTTTCCCCAGTCTGTCTTGGACTGACCTAACCTGGGACTCTCACAGAGGTTAAACATAACAGAAACTAATTTATTCCTTGTTCAGTGAAACGAGTCCACTGATCTTGTGTTTGTATGTCATGAGCAATGCCAAACATGAAAGTTTCTAAACACTTACTCTCAATTTTTGTAAATATGTTACCAGCAATTAGGCACAACAGTTCATAGACCACAATTTGAGTAGCACTGAAATGGACAATAAAGATAGCTGACCTCAGGACTTCCCTGGTGGCACAGTGGTTGAGCGTCCGCCTGCCGATGCAGGGGATACGGGTTCGTGCCCTCGTCCGGGAAGATCCCGCATGCCGCGGAGCGGCTGGGCCCGTGAGCCATGGCCGCTGAGCCTGCGCGTCCCGAGCCTGTGCTTCGCAACGGGAGGGGCCACAGCAGTGAGAGGCCCGCGTACCGCAAAAAAAAAAAAAAAAGATGGGTTTGCCCAGGTGTCTTACCACTGACCTTGCCCCCAGGCTCCATCATCTTAACGATGGTGACATTTAAACACGTTTCCACAATTGCCACGGCAGAGAAGAGATAGAAATTCACACACACTAGCGATAAATGCTTCCTCCATGCGTGTTACCAGTTGTCACATTTCACTGGCCAAAAGAGCCAGTTGCCATGCCTAACTTCAAACTACAATCTTTCCCAGTGGCCTGAGCCAAATATCAGTAAATAATGGATATTTCAGTCATTACAAGAAAATGGCTGACTGAGTATAGGATTCTTGGCATGCTGGTTTTTATTTCTCTTGAAATAGAAACCCTACTGCTTATTATCTCCCAATGTCAAATAATAAGGCCTATGCCAATGTGGTTATTTTTCCTTTTTGGTAACTTGTTCTCTTAAGTTGAAAACATACATTTTTTTTTTTCCCTTTATCCCTGGAGTTCACACGTTTTGCAAGGATTTACTTGGTTTTGTATGTCTTATTAAATCAGCCTGTAAATTTCTCAGCCCTTTTAATTTCTAGACTAGAATTTATTCTCAGTTCAGGAAAATTTATTTCTAGAAGTTGTTTCATAATTACCTCACTCCCATCCACTCCTTTTTCCTCCTCTAAATCATTTCTGGCTGTTCTTGTTCTTACAGCTATTCTCACGTATTTTTTTTTCTTTATCTTTCTTTTCCATGTTTTGAGATATTTCTTGTACTTAAATCATCCAGTCTCAATAGTAGCTATTCTCTTCTTTAATACACTTGATTTATTAGTTCCAAAATCAGGAATTTAGTTTCTGTGTGTGTGTGTGTGTGTGTGTGCGTGTGTGTGTGTGTGTTGCATCTGTATGTCTTTCAATGCATTTTCCCCTATCTTCTTCTCTCCCTCCCTCCTTCCCTCCTTCCCTTCCTTCCTTCCTTTCCTTTTTAAAAGAAATTCAGTTGCTCATTTGCTCATATGTCACTGGGCGTGTATTCTGAATTTCAACCTGACACTCTTCTCTCTGGCTGCTCTGGCCCTTTAAATGGGTAGTTATTTTCTCAGGTAGCTCACCAGAGCTCAGTTCTGGTGGCTGGAACTTATTTAGGACAGGGATTCTCAAAGGACAAAAGGCCAGAGGGTTATCTTTTTTATTTTTATCTTGTCATATTTTTAATGTCAGGCTATCAGCCTCTTCCTGAAATGCACAAAGTGGTCCCTCTGTTTTCTGTTTTCCCTGCATTCTCACAGGGACTGGATCAGGAAAGAATCAGCCAAAACTCTACTTCTGGCCTTTAGGGGTCAAGGTGACCAGGGTCACTTAAAAGAGTAATCACGTCACTTCCTTTGGTGACAGAGTCCACACATTCCCACACACCAAGGTCTTCTTAGGGCCCCCCACTCACCTGCCCATCCTCTGGGCTTTGCTGCCATTCTTCAGTCAATGCAGTAGCGCACAGGAGACGGACCCACACAGAGCCAGGGGTCCATTCAGCCCTGGTCGCCTACAAACCTCAGGAGTTACCAGGCTCAAAATGATAAACGGCTCACAACTGAGAGCATGAGGAAAGGGGGGATCTTTAGGCTGCTTCCTTGCTGTTATTATTGTTTAACTTAGGGACATATGAGCTAGTAAAAACTACCATGTAAAAGAAACCAAAAATATAGTAAATATATAATAAACTAGAGTATCAGATTTCACATGAGCGTGACACATACATGGCAGAATAAAACAGAATAGTGGATACAGTTGGTTGCTTGCTTAACAGGCACTTCTTTTTCCTTCTCGGTGCCAAAGCCCCAATTTTTCTCAGATGGCCACCCTGGCATATGCTCGGTGTAGAGAACCCCTTCTCCTCCCAGGGTGACCATGACCTGTATGGGCTAGTCAAGGTTTGCCAGTGTCTGGTTGAGGCTTGCAAATGTGACTCCAGTCCTGGGGGACAAAATCTGTTGAATGGCTTCTGGAAAAGTCTTCCTCATTGATAAAAATAGATATAGGATGAGAAATGTCCCATCTTATTCGTTAGATATCATTATGCCTCCTGCAACTACTTCCTGAATTTACCAATTTTGGTTCCCTTCTTCTTTTGTGAGCTATCTCTTAATTATTTGAACATTTGTATGGATCTTCCAACCCTTGCAGCTAAAAACAATCTCTCTAACACATGTTGTAAAAAAGAATATGGACACTGGATCAGATCTAAATTTAAATGGAATCTCTTCAACTTATTTGATCACATTGTCTGCCCTTTCGTCTACTTCATTGGTTTGTGATAAAGGTTACATTTGATAGTTTATATAAAACCCCATGGAGGCCTGCATGTATTAAATGTTACCTTTGTTGTTGCCCCATGGGGTGAGCGGCTCAACCTGTCACCCCAAATTTTGTTCAGTTATTGAAACAGATGACATCATGCCTGCACCGAGAGGGGTCTGCCAAAGTTTATTGGTCACGTAATGAGGGCTTCCAGGGAGGACTGGTGCTCCCAAGCAAGTTTGAAAAGGGCTTAGGGAGCAAAGAGAGGCAATTGACTTGGTGGGTGGGTCTTGACTGAGGGGTCCCGGGCACAGGCAGGTAGTTTGCTAGTTTGAAATTCCCACTGGTACAAGACAGGCAGCTCTAGAGCCTTCTTATTGATTTTCCCAGAAGTGAGGCAAGAAAGAAAAAGACAGGATTTTGAAAGCTATCAGCGGCCAAACATCAAAAATGGAGTCAAAATCCATTACAGATGCTCACTGAATATCTTTTCCTCCTCCCCAGCCCCCAGTGTCATTTTCAGTGACCCATGATGAAACAATGATTAGGGGTTCTTTTAAGAGAGAGAGAGGAAATGTGCTTTTGAGAGGAAACATAACCTATGTCCCCATTATTTTACATTTGTGTTTTTTGCAAGGAACGGAAAACACAGGAACTCATTTTACATATTTATTAATACTGATGTGAGACACCTATCAGATCTCATTTTAGAATGAGATCTAACGTGTGGCTCATCAAATAGATAGTAACACAGATGAATAAATGAATGAGTGACTGAGGAAATACTTTCCTGTTGGTCCCATGTAGCTTCTATGTTTAATTTCCATTAGTCTGAAAATTTTTTTAGGCAGACACTAAAAGGGAACTTCCTTTTTTACATGCTGTTCTTTTGTTTGGGGTATGTTTAGGTTTCCTTCGTGTTGACAGTTAACCAAATTCTTTTGCAAACTTAAAACCAAAGTAAAACCACTATTTTAGCACTGTTTTATTTTTATTTAAAAATACAATATATGCAGATGTGTATATAGATATGTCAGTATCAGTATGATCAAAATCTGGAAGAATATTCTCCCAACTGTAATAGTATTTACTATCACAGCATAAGTGTGGGTGATCAGATGAGTGGAGAGCAGACTTTCACGTGATGTTTACCTGTTTTTTTTTTTAACTTTTTTTTTTTTAAAGAGTGGTGGAATTATGAGTAACTTTTTTCTTTTGGTTCTCAGTAGTATTTCAACCAATAAAAAGAGAAAAGAATAAAAAACAGTAAAGCAAATTGGTATGTATGGATCTAGAAAGATATCCATAATATTGCAAGGGAAAACATGTTACAAACAAAAGTTTATGTCTCACTTTTTGCTAACTATATGATAGTTAAAAGGCTAAATGTGTATATATCAAACAGTGATGTTTGGGGCAGGATTAGAAAAAGCGTTCATGATTTATTATGTACATTTCACAATGTTTGAAATAAAAACTATAAAAAATAGTAAAACAAATAACCATGAACAACAATAACATAGCCACCAAAGTAAAGCAGCACGTTAAGAGCACTGGTGTTTCTTTCTCCTGTGGGTAGTTTGATCTGGTTACATCCCAGCGGCACTTGCAGGCACACAGCTAACATCAGGTGCAGCAGGACCCAGGGGCTCGCTCCGGAGTGCTCACGAGGCTAGGAAAGGCAGAACATTCCTCTTCACTTGCTTTAAAGATCAAAAAGACGCATGCAGCATATCACGCATTAATGGCACAAAGATAAGCGATTATG
Source organism: Delphinapterus leucas (assembly GCF_059928025.1). NCBI lineage: Eukaryota > Metazoa > Chordata > Mammalia > Artiodactyla > Monodontidae > Delphinapterus > Delphinapterus leucas. Next base: position 32,954,415 of record NC_143140.1, read on the forward strand.
AGCTTTGGGCTTTCTATTGCTTTTGAGACCATGCACCCAAGATAGTAAATGTTTAAAATATTAGTGACTCGGTCAGCTATCCCTCACTCAGTTCACAAGGGGATGAACACTCATTATAGCATCCCACCTCTTCAGAAATTGACTAGCCACGCTGTGCAAAGATTTGACTCTATGTCTCTTTCCAAGCTATCACACAACCTTGTCAGTGCAGTTTTTTACACGTTCTCCTCACTGTTTATCTCAAAAACTTTCATCTTTCCTGTTCACTGCCATTTTTCGGAATACAAAAGCGTGAGGAACTAGCTCATTCAACTCCCTATGCCTTGATGTCAGTCAAGCCTTGGCTGCAAGCACCACCCTCCCCTCCCGACACTGCCTTCTCTCAGCTGCCTCAAAACAGATCTAAACACCTGCTCACAGGTCCTGAACTGTTTACACAACACATCACCGTCTGTTTCCTATTTCACATGGGATGAGCAAACATAAGTTTACTTTCCAAACCAATCCGTAGTCACTCCATCGGTTACAAATATTCCTTATTTAGCCTGTGGTCCAAACTTTCTTTAGGTTAGAGTCAATTATGGAGCTTGACCATTAGGCTGGAGATTTGTTCTCAGCAGTGACAAGAAGAGGCAAAGCTCCGGTTTCTGAGAACAAACAGTTTAAAAACCTAGAAGATGCTCTAAACTGTGTAACATCAGTTACAACCAGAAAGATAATCTGATTTAGGGGGAAAAGCTTAGAAGTACGAGCTAGGAAAAGGAGATCCAGTTTCATATTGGCCACTAAATGACTGTGTGTGTGAGCGTGTTTAAGTTACTTACAGACTCTGGACCTCAGATTCTTTCATTGTAGAGCCATGGTATCAGATTGCTAAAGTATCTTCCAACTCCAGCCTTCCATCAAGCTGGCTGCCTCTTCCTGTCCCCATTTCACTCTGCTTGCCTTTTGGTGTCTATTTTTTTTTGTCCTTTCCTCCACTCAAGGTTGTTCTTTAAATTGATATCTCCCGGAAATAAACGTGGGAGAGATTGGAAAAGGGAAACACAGTCTCCAGAGAAACAGCCCTGTCTCCATACCAATGTACCAAACACTAACATGAGAGGCACAGAAATGTCTTTGCCTTTGAGATTTCCCTGTTGAAAAACAGGGGGAAAAAAGAAACGCAAGTACTTTCATCTTTGCTCTAGAGTATTCTAATATTTTTCACAGATTTAGAGAGGCTGGTAGAATTTATAAAAGGTTTGGACTTCTTTCCTCTGAAAAAATAATCTCATAAAATCCTAAAGCCAATATTTTTTTCTCAGCAGTCTTTCATAAAACAGAGTCAACACCTCACATGAATGCATGTACATAAAACAGAGAACAAACTGCAAGCGGACACAGATATCTGGTGATTTCCATGTTTTCCTTACTTGTTTGCTTAACTCAAACCACAACATGTGGTCATTTGGTTTTGTTTGACTTTATGATCTTTGCAACTCTATAGACCTGGGAACAAACATGTATGACAAAAATCCTCACTCCCTGTGGCCAGTGCCAAAATTTGTGCTCACATTACTCTTGGTTTAAATATAGTTTTCAAGGTCTCTACTCTCATAGTTATGTATTTTTGCATAACACAGAACAGCTCTATTTTGAATGGCCAAAAATATCTAGGGGGAAATACTAAGGAAGTGTCCAAGTAGAATTCTTTGTATTATCTCAGGTACCTGCGGCTGTGAGTTTAAATTGTGCAGGCTACAAAGGGAGTCATGTATCCTAAACAATCCTCCAGTGGCTTTCCAACTCTCTGCTGTCTAGTCACTTGGTCTATCAGAAACATCAAAATGTATGCTTTTTATTGCCATCTCCTTTAAACTCCTCTTGCAAAGACATGCATCATTCTTGAGCCCAAGACCTCAGAATACCCTGAGAACATCACCTTTGAGCAGCTGTCCACTGATCTTCAGCTCTGATCTCTCCATCTCGATCCATCCCCATATATATATTGATAGCCCATGTCTATGGGCCAAGCGCTATTCTAAGTGCTAGGAAGGTATAGAAGAATAAGAAGATGCATTCCTACTCTCAAGGATAGCAGAAGCTTTGGGGGAAGAAAAAAATTCACATATATGGAACAACTAAGGACTGCTATGAGACAGCTTATAACCAATCCTAAATCAGGTAGTTCAGACAATAAATATGCTAAAAATTTGAAATCGTGAGAGATCAATAAAGAGCCTTTAATAATCTTTTCCTTGATCCCAAGGGAGCCAAGTCCGAGGTAGAGAAAAGTTGCAATGTTGGTAGTTGTATGTATTATTTAAGGGTACATCCCTGTCTGACTTACTATCTAGGTCATGTGAAATAGAATATTCAAATTCCATGCTTTCCTCTTCACATCAATCTCACCTCTCTTTTCCTCTCAGCCCTTCTCCTCTCTCTCCCTGTCTCTCTCTTTCTCTCTGTCACTCTCATCTTACAGAGATTTGCCTAGGGATATTTAAATGATGTGTGCTAGGTTGGGTCATAAGGCTAGTACATCTTTTCAGAAACATAATTTTAAAAACTTGAATGCTTAACTCTTTTCATATTAAGGTCAGAATTTTTCTTTCATTTGCTTAAGGCTTTACTATCACAAAGAGGACAACTTTCATAGTAAAACCGTTTGAGGCATCACTACTGTGAGGTCCACGTGTGACATGTGAGCCAAGCAGGGCTATTTGAAAAGCTGAATGGCTGGAAATAGAAAGGCAGGGAAAAGGTATCAGAGAGAGAGGAAAATAAATGTTTGAGATAAGAAGAAAATGTGTATCTTAAAAGATGAGCTCCTCCTGTAGCAGAGTTAGGAAAGTTTATGCCAAAAAAAGCTGAGCTTTTCTTAGAGAAAAGAGACAGAGGAGAGAAAAGGTGGTGATTGGGAGTAGAGGTGATATAGGCAAGCGATCCTTTAAAAACAAACAGACCAGTAAAAAACTCAGAACGGTCTTCTACGTTGTGCAAAATGGGACTTTATAGCTCCTTCATGCTTATTTTATTATATCATATTTGTTCTCCATTTTTGTAAAAATAATCACTATCACCAGCTAGAAAGCAAATTATTCTGTTTTCACGTGTTTTGTATTTTGTTTGTGTTGTGTTTTTATAGTCAGTGAGAGAAATCCTATCCATCAGGACCCTGTGACACGTGAGCTTGCTAACTTTGTGTTGTAATGTTAGAGAAGAGTTGAATGGAGTGAGATGAATAAACACACACATACATTCCTTAATGCTACCTAATTTCTATGTTTTGCATCACAGCCAAATAAGGCAAAAGATATTGTTATTTCTAAAATCAAAGTAATACCAACTTTCCACTCACAGCATCATTACTCGTGCCACAAAATGGAGAGGGCTTTTGCTCTTGTCCTTGAACTTAATTTCAAGTATAGAGAAGCAAATGGTGTGGCAGCTCTGTTTAACTATTGTTATGTGTTTCCATAACGAGCAATGAGTTATAGGACCATAGATTCCAGTAAAATGTGTATGAAAGTTCATAGTGGAGTATGTTGGTACCTGAGGAATTTGAACTTGATATCCAAAAACATGGTTAAATAGGAGAGAAATAAACAAAATAAAACCCCAAAAATGACTATTTCAAAAGGACTGTGACAGCTGACAAATATAAAACAAGCAATGAAGTGTACTATTTGGCTGGTGACTTTATCTTCAAGGTATATGCTAATAAATTAAATCTCACCTAAAATGTGATTTATTAAAGTCAAAACTACTAAGTTTCTGGAATGGCATGGATCTACTAGCCCAGATTTTTTTTTTAAATTCCGATAATTTAGAAGAAAAAAGGTAAGAAAGTTTCTAAATTAACATTAGAATACCTTGCAGAAACAAGTCCTTTAAGAGAAGTGACTTTCATATATGAGAGAATATGAACATTTCATTTTTAACTTAAAATACAGACACCCACCTCACATTTCTGTAGAAGAATCAAGGAGCCATTTGAGAAGCCACCTACATACATGCTCTACACTGAAATCTACCCAGAGGAAAAAGAATTACAGAAGTTATAAAGTCAGATATTTTTCTTTTCCATCATTTCTGCCGTCGGCAATAGCTTAGGGAGAAAGCCTTTAACTAGGATTAAAAATATCAAATGTTCTATTAGGCGACATTAAGTGTAATGGAATCTCAAGGTTGAATTAATTTTGTAGCTTCCCTTATCACTCCAAAGATTACTATCTCAATAACTGGCATCAATAGTCAACACAAGAAGACTTGAATAATTGGTGATCAATCAGGACAACTGGGTGACCTCATCCTTCCCAAATCTTAAAACCTTAGAGAGCTTGTTTAGAAAAGAGTAAATAGAAAAACATAGCTATGTTAGGTATGAATTTAATTCGCCTGTTTGAAAGTACAGGCTAACCTTGCATTTCAAATTTTCATTATACTATGCTAATAAGCACATGATAATTTTATGGGCTTGGTAGTTACTCATTTAGGAATGCTTCCTATCACTGAAAGTAATACATTTAACTACTAGTCAAACAACCTCATAAAATTCTCAGAGATAAGATTTCATAAAACTTGGACAGCAGTAAGGGATGAAAAAATTTCATCTTACTGCAATTCCAAGACAGGCATCATATTTCTATATGAAATAGTTTCACATAGAAGACACTTTACATGGAAGAATCTAAATTAGGGCGAGTGCATCTTGGACCAGAAGCCCACCATTGAGAGGGGCTTCAACAAATTCTCTTCTCAAGACCAGCCCTCTATGAAAATAAAAATATTTACACATCTATTTAGTCAGTGACAGAGAGGAAACCATCTGGCCATTTGAATCAGTGTAAATTGCCCAACCACTCTTGTGAAAAGAGGAAGCTAGACAAATTAAACGCTTGTTTTGGAGCTAAACAATTGTCCTAAACTGTAATCATAAAATCCACATTTGCAGTATCAAATAAACAAAAGCAAATCAGCAAAGAAAACTTGTTTTTGTGTAGCAATTGGCAGGAGGATTAGTATTTTACTGGATCCGATTTCCTAAACCTCCTCATTCCTGATAACAGCTTCAGCGGTGAGGTGACACACCAAAAAACATAAATTATCTAAAGCTGCAGATAAGCAGAGGCCATTTGGGGGATCTGAGTACAATATAAATAGATGCAAAACAGTAGGAGAACCAGTCCATCCAAGCCCTTGAATGATTAGCTATGTGAGCTCTGACTCCTTTACTGTTGGGAGCTGTGATTTATCATCAGACAGTAACAGAGACTCAGCCTTATCTGTGATAATTCAATGGCTTTATGGCAGTACCTTTATCTGGAGGTCATAATTAAGCTTGTTTGATCAGGCTGAGAACAAGCACCTATGCTGCGCTTTAGCCCTTACTTTTGGTGTCAGGGGTATAACATAATAAGAACATCACTGGGTATGGCATCAGTAATTTTGTTCAAGCGCTGTGACAAGTTATTACTTATCTATAAAACAGAATCCCCCAAATGGGAGGGAGAACAACACCTTCTAAATTTAGAAACTTCTGTATAATTTGGAGTTCAAGAATACTAGGTAACTTTGGTCTCAGGTGTTTGGACGTAAAACCAATTTGAATATAAAACGGAAAATGAAGAAATACTGTAACATTATCTTTAACTAATAAAAGCAAATGCTTATTAAAAGGAAAATGAACATTTACTGTATCCTACAATTGAAACATCCTAACAACTCCAGTATCTCTTCAAAAGTAATAGACATCATAGGCATTCATTCAAATAGACAATAAAACTTCATTAATCTGAAATTACTGAATGGAACTTTCGTTTGATTTTGAAAAATGTCTGAACTATTAAATATTTTTGAATGAATTATATATTTTTTTACTTTAAAGTACATAGCCTAATTTGAACTAGTTGTTATATATTTCTACAAGAAGATCATATCAGGCTTAAATTTAATAAGATGCGTTAAATTTAGCAATGCCGTTTAGTGGCAAATGAATATGTTAAAACACACAGGAAGAATTTATTCTTTAACTTTGTTTAAAATATCACTTATAGTTATTTTACATACAGTGCTCTTTTCTTAAAAATGTGCACAGGTAAATTTTATCTAGCTTAGGTATAATTAATTACAAATTCTGAATTAAGGTATTAAAAATCTGTGATATCTTTCAGCATTTGAGTTCAGGTTTATGTCACTGCTGAGTATTTTATAAAATTCAATAAAAGTTCCTTTATAAAATATTTTCACATAAAACTGAATTGATTTGAAAAATACCTGGTTCTATCTCTTTTTATATGCAATATGGAGTTTTTTGGAAGTTCTCTCCTACCAGTGTTTAACAAGTTCCTACAGACTAATAGATTCACGGCAAAGTCAGATCTTTTGGATTCAAGCCACAGTTCTGTCACACCCCATGTGATCTTGGGCAAATTATTTAATCTCTCTAAGCTTCATTTTCCTCATGTAAAAGGAAGATAATAGTAACACTTGACGGAGGAGTTGTGAGGCTCCAATAAAATATTGGTGGGAAGTTTTTTGTAAATGCCCCCCACGCCATAATTCACACTGAATGCTAACTCTCCAATTTGTCCTTCTCTTCTTCTGCCTGCTTCACTTCTTCACCTAGCCAAGAACTTGAGGTTAATTTCTTTAAAAACAAGGACACTGGGAAATTTAGTAAAAATGATCAAATAGATGAAGAAGTCAAGATGATAGTCAAAAGTCACAAATCAACTCAACTTCACAGTGTACCGATTCATAACCTATTTCAGAAGCTTGAGTACTTTTCTTTTGGTAGTCACAGATATCTTATTTTCTTTCTGATGCCTGTAATTATATTTATAACCACCTGGAGTAAATTATCAGAAGGAAAGGTATGTGTACAGAGTATTATACATATGTTAATATACATGCACATATGTGGACCAAATGTAGTCTTTTTTTTCACTAAATATTATAAGGAATTTTCCTTGTCCTTAGCAAGAAAATCATTATTTATATAATCATTGAAATATATATATACATACAATATATTATATATATAATACAAGGGGTTGTTTGAATGGTGGTATATGCTTATTTACCTTGAAACCTCTGTTCTTGCCAGACCCTAAGTAAAAGTTTCAGCATATAGCATCAGAGGATTTAGTCACCTTTGTTCTTAGTAAACAATTGAAGCATCAGAAATGTGGGGCTTTTTTAGCTTCATATTGCCAAACCTCATGTCTTGTATGAGGACGTGCCTCAGTGTTCCAAAGCATCTGAACAGCAGAGGAATCACTAAATGCCTGGGTTCTAAAGCAGAAGCTCTAAAGCATAATCTACAAAGTGGAGGAAAATCTTCACTCACTTCCAAGATGGGAAGTATTTTGTTAAATGTACCCTGAACGGTGTGATATTCCTATTCTCCATCTAACTCCATACTTGGAGAGACCAATAAAACCATGGAGGAACAAGAATTGAAATCACAGCCACGTTCTGGGTTATGCTTTTTTTTTTTTTCCCCCCCAGGAGAAAGCCTTGAGTCAGGAATTCTTGGAGGTAAAAAGAAAAAAAAAAAAAGGTAAAAAGGAAGATTCAGGTTGGACTCTTACCAGCTTTTCTACTATCACATTTTATAGGTCATTTTAAGGTCATCTATTCCACCTACCAATCTAATACCCTGAATTTTTCTCTACAAACCCTACCAAGTTATTGTCCAACATGTGCTTTAATACTTCCACTGACATATAGCTTTCTATTTCATGAGGCAGATCCTTCATTCTTTGGACACTATTGCTAAAAGTTTTTCCTAATGTATTTCTGCAAACACCATTTATGAATAATTGTTCTTCCTATTAGACTCACATTAGGCAATCCAATCTTTTAACATCCTTTGAATATTTGAAATTTTATAGCACATCCCACATGATATTTTTCTAAAATCATAGGCATGATTTTGAACGTCTATTCAAATTAAATCAGAATACTGGGGTGGGAACCAGGCATTAGAATGTTTCAAAGATCCACAGGTGATTACAATGTACAGCAATGTTTGAGAATCAGTGCCCTATAGCTTTGCCAACACATTAATAATGTCAGAATTTACAATTTTTAGTGATCTGATAGGTGAAAAAATCATAGGTGTTTTTAAAATTAGTATCTCTAATTATTAGTGAGGTTTACCATAGTTTCATGTTTATTGGCATTATAATGACTTCTGCAGTTGCCTCTTTGTATCACATGACCAGATTTCTAATGGGTTGCTTTATTTTACTTATTTATTTATTAGAATTTTTATATTTTATTGATATTGACTCTTTGTGTGTCATCTATGTTACAGACATTTTCTAGCTGTCACTTATCTTTAGATTTTTTTCTTTAAGTGGGGCATTTTGTTTGGTATTGTAGAATAAATGTAGATTTTTCATTGCTTGTACTCTTGGGACTTGTTTTAAAAAACTTCCCTACTTCCAAAAAAATTCACTTCTTCATGATGTTAAATTGGCCAGTTTATGAACATAATGTAATTCTCCGTTTATTCAGGCCTTATATGGTGTGTTTTAATAGAATTTTGTTTGATTGATTGCCACATGTTTATTGTACCTTTTCTATTATATTATCTTTGATTATTGCTGGTGTAGGGGTATACTGCTGACTTTGGGCTACTTTTTTGAATCCAACAATCTTGCTGAAGTATTTTATTGGTTTTAATAGCTTTTCTGTTTATTCCCTTTGGTTTCTCGGTAAACTACCAAATTTTCTGGAAATAATGACAATACAATCTTTTCTATTCCATACTGGTTTTCATACTACCTTTGCCAGACCTTCCATAATACATTGTACAATAGTGGCAATACCAAGAATCCATGCCTTCTTCCAAACCTTAGATAATATTTCTAAAATTCCTTGTCATTTGCTTTGGGTTTTGTGGAGACAACATTTATTAAGTTAAAGAATTTCTTGTCTATTCCTGCTTTCTATAAGCCTAATTTCTATAAGCATAAACAAGTGCAGAAATGTTTCAAATGACTCTTCTGCATGTATGAAAAAGTATGTGATTTTTTTCCCATTAATGTGGTGAAAAATACTGGGAAATACTCGGCTATTTAATTACCCTTGCATTTCCAAGAAAAAATATACTCAATTATAATGTAGATCACCTAATGTTAATTTAGAACTTTTGCATCTATATTTTGAAATTTGTCTATAATTTTGTTTTCATAGATAGTTTAGTATCAAGGTTATACATACATAATTAAATGAATTGGATACTTTGTGCAACAATATATGGATTTAATTTACAGGAGCATGTTGAGAAAGAAATAGAATCTGCTGATTGACATTTTTTAAATATTTATTTATTTGGCTGCGCTAGGTCTTAGTTGCAGCATGTGAGATCCAGTTCCCTGATCAGGGATCCAACCCGGGTCCCCTGCATTGGGAGCGTGGAGTCTTAACCACTGGACCACCAGGGAAGTCCCAGCTCACTGATATTTTGACAATATTTACCTGTAATACTCTCTAGGCCTAGAACTATTTGAGGAGGATGCCTTTTTATTACATTCAAATTTCTTTATCGGTTATCAATCTATTCATGTTTATTATTTTTCCTTGCACCAACTTGAACATTTTATTATTTCTCCCAAATTTACCCATATTTTCAATTTTATTGACATGTAATTCTACATAATATTTTTGTGTTTTACCTAAGGTTATTTCTCCTTTTTATTCAATATTTGGTCTATTAGGTCTGTTTAATGGGGTGCTTAGCATATTAACTCTGCTTCATGGGGCATTCCATGGAATTTTAATGTCTTTTTCATGATATTGACCTTCTTTGTGAGGTTGATGATTCTTGGTTATGGGCTAATGTTCAGCCTAATCTTATCCTGACCTTTGGCCAACACATAAATGGCACATGAAGGAGCACACCCACTGCCTAGGATACTGGAATTCCTTTGCTATGGCAGCTAGTTCTCAGGAACCATGCACAAAAGTTCTATCTGGTTTCTCAAAAGCTTTGAAAAGTGCTTGCAACAGAGGAGACACTCAATAAATATTTGTTGAGTGCGTAAAGCATCAGTTTATCTTCTCTAACTTCACTAAATTCTGATTTCAAATGAGATGGCTGAAAATTTAGCCTCCATCATGCTTTCTCTTTCACTGCATTTGTGTCAAGGGGCTGGAATCCAGACAAATTCTAGGCATAAAGATCTATGCTGAGCCAAGGTATGGATTTTTGGCTGAACTAACATAAGAACAATTTTTAGACATGCACGTGTATACCATGGAACCCAACTAAAGATGAATACATGTCAAGTTCAAATCTAGAATCTCTCTCCCTCCACTCTACTTTTGGGTTCATGGGAAAAGTGTTGCAAACAGATTAAGAACCTTGGTGGAGCCTTCACGGATGGCATGTTGAAAATGGAGAAGCCTTGTTCCCACCCCCATTGAATGGGGCAGGGTGGCCTTCTCCATGTAGGCTGGCGTGGATGGCTACACAATTACTGTACTATGCACTTATCACACAGATGTTTACATATGATTTTACAAATATTTGTCTATTTCTTTATAATAGGCAGGACAAAGAAATCTATGTAGCAGTAACTGTTTCTTGAAGTTGAAGGACACAGTTCTTGCCCAGTGAAAGTCAAAGAAGGTGATTTATGACAGCTCTTTTTCTTCATGGCAAAATTTAGAAAGGAATAAGAACAAAGTGCTCTGACACCTCTGAGAGAATCAAACAGCCACAATTTACAAAATAAGTGCTTTAAGTGACCTATGACCAAACTGACAGCCTCTTTAAAAGCAGATATAACTTGCCAAGATAGACAGAAAAGTTACGACCTGTTCAGAAGCATACAGGTCTCTAGCAGGAGGGGATGACGTTTTTGACACAAACAACATCAAAGGCATTGCCCTAAAAAAAGACCAATTAGTTTTAGTTCTCTGGAACATACCTAAATACAAGCACAATGACTGATTGGCACCAGACCTCTTGTTTTACATCTTATTTTACATCTCTGAAATTGTATGGGTCAAAAATGGAAAAAGTAAATGTTGGACTATGTGGTTGAGGTATTGCTGGGGACACTGGGCTTGAGGATGGTCTCTCCAAAGATTTCTTTGAAAGAATGTTTAGAAATGTTTTCATTGATGCGGATTCATTTAATACAGGTAACAGGCAAATCCATTCTACACGTTCTGATTTGGTAACTAAATGAATGAAAGAAGTGCCATTTGAAAAGGAGGAAGGGGAAGAAAGTGAAGCAGGAGGAAGTGGAGGGGGAGGAAGAGAAGGAGGAGGACAAAGGGAAAAAGCAGAAGAGGGACTGGAGGTGGAGGAGGAGAGCATCTTGATCACAATGAATGTTAGGGCATCTGAATCCCTCTTGTGAATATCAAAAGTAGGAGATGAGCTCTTACTGTTTTGGGGGTCAATCTAGACAAATTGATTAAAATGATAATATAGAATAAAATCTAGCTAATGAATCTCCCTCTTTTATATTGTAGGTTTAGATCTTTTCATGTGAATAGTTGCAAAAAAAGAAAGTATGGTAATTATATTTGCTCTTAGTGTTTAAAGAAGACTAATTGCAAATGGTAAAATTGCTTTTCTGTACAGGCAAATTAGACTTTTAAAGAAAATTTTAATCATCAGAATATTATTTCATTATTCTCTTTAAACAAACAAATTGCAAATTGGATTTGAGTCCTTAATTTTTCTTCTGGTTATTATTGTGCTCTTTGAGACCTGGCTTAAAGAAAAATCCTTCTCTTGACCAATGACTGAGTGTTTGTCAATCTTTTACTTTAAATCCTCATAAATAATATCAGTGTTATTTTTCATTATTTATTATTTTTATACTAGAAACATATTCATGCATTTTTGTTTAAAAGTCTTGATCAATACAGGAATAACGAGAATAAAATATAAACGTCCCATTCATTTCATTTGTACTGATTCCCTATTCCCTCATCAGAGATCGCTGCTATCAAAAGATTAAGTACTGAATGAACTAATTTACAAAACAGAAACAGACTCACAGACATAGAAGATAAATTTATGGTTACCAAAGGGGAAAGTGGGGAGACGGATAAATTAAGAGTTTGTGATTAGCAGATACAAACTACTGTATATAAAATAAACAACAGGGTACTTCTGTGTAGCACAGGGAACTATATTCAATATCCTGTAATAAACCATAATGGAAAAGAATATATATATAGTGGAATCACTTTGCTGTACACCAGAAGCTAACACAACATTGTAAATCAACTATACTTCAGTAAAAATTTTAAAAAGTAAAATAAAATTTTACAAAGGTTAAGTACCATCTTCTAACCCTTATTCCTATGCATTCACACTCACACACACACTCACACACATCCATTGTCCTTTTGCTTACATTGTTGGAAGTATACTGTACTAAGGCTTTATTTATTTTCTTAGTTGTCTTGAGATCTCTCCAAGTCAATATTTATAGGTCCACCTCCTTATTGTTTATCATTGCATATAATTAACGCCATGGTATAGATGTATTATAACTTATATGACCACTCCCCTAAAAGGACAATTTTATTTTATTTTTCCAATTTCAAATAGTGCTGTAAAAAGCATTCTTGTACATTTATCGTTATGGGGCCATCATTCTGCTGTTAACATTAACAGGAAAAGAAACCAAGGACATAGATTTTGATGAGAACATGGTCAAGTATGCTTTCTATTTTCATTTTATGAGAAAATGTAGATACTTAAAAGAGTGAGTAGTTTATGTATTTTAACTCATCAAAAAGCCTAAATATTAATTATTAAAAGTTACTAAGTTATTTGTGTTTCAAAATAAGTTTATATCCAACATTCAAAATGTAAATAATATTATATAGTATAATATATGGAGAGTGGTTTTAGGTCATTTTTAAGGTAACAGAACACCAGATATTACCAAAGTTCGAATCATAGTATGCATATATTTTGTTTTAGAAATGGTGATATCTAAGCATATCTTCAGGAACAGGACGAAAAGTAAACACTACGTTTTGAGCCAGGGAGTGAGGGGGATCAGAGTGATATTTATGGAGTTCCTATTATGTGGCAAGACCATGAATTCTTAATCTTCATATAAACTTTTGAAGTAGATGTTTTTATTTCACTTCATACCTGTGCCCATGGTTCACAATTAAATATTCTAATATTCTTTTTATTTTTTTAATGTCAAGAGTCCCTGTTGTATTACAGGAAAGTAAGTATATTTATATCAGCTGAAATTTTAAATCTCCTTCCAACTTTATATCAATCCATTAAATCTAGATTCTTAGAGAGTGTTTACTCAGCCGGTCCATACCCTTCTAACCAATCTGCAAAGTGATATGAAACAGCTAAGAAATGTCTTATGGAAATCAAGGTATACTTTGCACATAGAATTCTCCTGACTTACCTGTCTAAAAACTCAATGACAAAGTGAAGCAAGGCTCTTTCACATGACTTTGTATAACCGGGCACGTGGTAATTCCTTTTTCTTGTCTTAGGGACTCAACTTTATTTTCTAATTTTACCTAAGGTTATCAGTGGCACAGTTTCTGAATTCTGCTTCTGCTGTTTCTTTGAAAATTAAGAAGGAATTTGGCATCTCCTCTCAACTGGCAGTTTCTTGTTCCCTATGACATTTCAAAGAGTGGAGGAAAGGTTTTTGCAATCACAGTTACAAATAAAAGCACTGAGAGGGCAGGATCTTTATCTCTTTTTCTCCCAGCTGCATGAACATATGCATAGAACAGGGCTGGTACTTGGTAGGCACTCAATAACTGTTTCCTGAATCAATGAATGAATTGTTACAACTAAACTGGAATTTAATTTGTTTCTGCCTAAAGACATGAATTTAAAATATTTAAGTGCTGTCTTACTATCATGCATAATAGTTTTCTTTCCTGTTCTGAATTTAAATTTACTCTTAACACTGTCTGTTTTACTCTTTCACGTTTGAAGATTCTCTTTTGTAGAAAAGACGTGACACAGACATTAAGACAAAAATGAAATCATGTGAGAGCTTTCAGGATGACAACCCTGTTTGCCTTCTTAGGTGTTCCTCCCAGGAAAGGTTTCTCGACTCCATAGCTGCATGTGGCTGTTTATTCTAAGTAGGTTTTTCTCCCTGCTGAGTTCAGTGTCAGAGAACAGGCCAGGGCCATTTATTTCACAGACTGTCAGGAAAGTGCAAAGTTACACTTCCCCTGCTGACTCTTGCCTTACCTTTAAACTAGAGAGTTCCTGCGGCCATGAACACAGGTGCACCTCTCCCAGGTAAGGTGATCCTAGGGGAAAATATGCAGTGGTCTTTCAGGACTCCTGCCTTCCTGTCATGCCCCACAGAAATACTTCCTGTCACTCCAGATTTCCAGTCCTTGAAAAATGCCTTCAGAACCACACAGAAGGATTGGAAGAGATCCAATGGGGGGAAAAAAAAAGTTTAAATCTGGGAGAATCTTAGCAGTCAGGAAACTAGGACCAGACAGACCTTTTATTTGTCTAATTACAAGAGTGATTAATTAAGCCTATCACTCTTCCAAGCTTAAGTTATGTGATATATTAAAAAAAATGAGAGAAGATATATTAATAACATTTCTCTCACAAACTCATGAACATACAGACATAGACACACAGCACTTTATCAGGAGATTTCTGTTTTTACCTCTTCTGGAGGCAGGTCTTTTTAATCTATATCAATGAGGTGGTAGAGAGAATTTTGAAAGAAGACTGGAAAGTCTTCATTGATTTTACATTAGAAAGACAGATACATCAAACAGCTAGGTGGGGAGAGAAAGAGAAGATCCTGCTCAGGTTGGGTCAGCAGATGGTTCCAAGGCAGAACCAGTGCTGGGGTGGGGGTTGGGGTCCAGCTGAAGGGAGACTTCAAGGAGATAAGTCAGTCATGAATGGAATTCTTGTCTGGTACCTCCTACATCTCTCTGCAAAATGCTCAGAATGTTTCCAAACTCCTTTAAACATGGGATAATATTAAGGTTTATATAGATTTGTTTTCTTAATCTAAAACAGTACATGACAATCTGCCTGGGCTAGATAGAGGTGGGTGTTGTTGTCTAACTTATAAAAGAAAAAGCGAAGACTTCCACTCCAGCCGAAATAGAACAGCAGGGAACAGATTTATGTTTCTACTGAAGCAAACCCCCAAAATGGAAAATACATGAAACAATGGATTTCGAGACACTGGCCATCAGGCTACAAAGGAACAGTGATCTCTGAGAGATGGAAATAAGTGAGGTGAACCCTACAATTACCCCAGTTTTCTGCTTTAGAAAGTTCCAGGTTGCCGTTCAGGGAGGGGAATGCAGGCAGACCCTGGCAGACTCCCTGAGTTGAAGAGACCAAGCTGAAAGTCTGCAGACCATGGAGCCAGACAGAGTTGGTGGATAAGAGAGTGCTGCACAGAAGAGAATTCTGGAGATCTAAACAGAGGCATTCTTGATTACTCAATACAGTATTAATACACCTGAGTAAGGAAACTCCCCAATACCAGAGAAAGAAACACACAAAAAGATTAGAGAGCACAGTACCCGATGCTCATACAAACTTGGTTTTGTCTTTTAATCTTCCTACTAGCTTTATAAGTGGTTGATCTACTACCTTTACTGTATATTTGCCTTTACCTATGAGATTTTTCCTTTTGCAATTTTCATATTTCTAGTTGTAGAGTTTTCTTTTCCACTTAGAGAAGTCCCTTTAACATTTCTTGTAAAGCTGGTTTAGTGGTGCTGAACTCTTTGAGCTTTTCCTCGTCTGTAAAACTTTTGATCTCTCCTTCAAATCTGAATGAGAGCCTTGCCAGGTAGAGTATTCTTGGTTGTAGGTTTTTCCCTTTCATCACTTTAAAATGATCACGCCACTCACTTCTGGCCTGCAAAGTTTCTGCTGAAAAGTCACCTGACAATCTTATGGGAGTTCCCTTGTGTGCAGCTTGTTGCTTTTCCTTTGCTGCTTTTAATATTCGCTCTTTATTTTTAATTTTTGCCATTTTAATTACAGTGTGTTTTGGGGTGGTACTCTTTCGATTGATCCTTTCCTGAACTCTCTGTGCTGCCTGGACCTGGATGTCTGTTTCCTTTCCCAAGTTAGGGAAGTTTTCAGCTGTTATTATTTAAATTTGTTCTCTGACCCTTTCTCTCTTCTCTTTCTGGGAGCCTATAATGTAAATATTTGTACACTTGATGGCTGAGTCTGATGACCGGCTGCAAGACTCCAGAGGTCTTGGGGCTAGTGTTTGCACACTGGGTGCTGGGGCCAGGTCCTGGAACCTCTGGTGGGTGGGGCTGCATCTCAGGGTGGCTGGGGGTCAGGGGATTCTGTGACCTCCAACCCGCTGGTGGATGGGCCTCTGTGCCTGCCCAGGTGGCCACTTGACCTGGGATGTCCCAGGACTGGTGTAGACTGGCTGGTGAACAGGGCAGGGTCCAGGCCTTAATAACCTAGAGGGAGGATTCCAAAATGGCACTTGCTAGCATCAGTGTCCCCACGGTAGGATGAACTCCCTGAAATGGCTGCTTCCAGTGTCTATGTCCTCAGGGTGAGTCCTAACTGCCTCCCGCTTCTCAGGGAAACATTCCAAGATCAGCCAAGTGGGTCTGACCCAGGCTTTGCTCAGATTACTCTTCTGCCCTGGGTCCTGGAAAGTGTGAGATTTTGTGTGAGCCCTTTAGAAGTGAAGCCTCTATTTCCCACAGCTCTCTGTCTCCCCCAAAGTAAGCACCGCTGGCCTTCAGAACCAAGCGTTCTAGGCTTTCACCTTCCTGGTGCAGGACTCCTGGGCTGGGGAGCCCAATGTGGGGCTCAGACCCTTCACTCCTTGCGGAGAACATCTGCGATTGTAATTATCCTCCTCTTTGGGGGCCATCTACCTAACAGTATGTATTTTGACTATACCACGTCTCCCCCCCCCCCATACCCATCCCGTTGTGGTTCCTTCTTTATATCTTTAGTCATAGAAGATCTTTTCTGCTAGTCTTCACATTGTTCTCATTGATAGTTGCTCTGTAAATAGTTACAATTTTGGTGTGCCCTGGGATGAGGTGAGCTCAGGGTCTTTGTACTCTAACATCTTGGCCACCTTTATGTGTTTCCATTTTAATGAAATTCTAGAAAATGCAAATTAATCATAGTAACATCAGATCAGTAGTTGCCTGGGATGGGAGGATAGGTGGGATTTTGGAGGGATTACAAAGGTACATGGGGAAAAGTTTGGAGTAATGCAGTGTTTATTATTTCTATAGGTACAATTTATTGTATGCAAATTATGCACTAATTCAACTGCTTTTAAACAAAATTTTTTAAATTTTAAAAGAAGAAGGAGGAAGAAGAAGAGAAGGAGGAGAAAAGACCTTAAAAAATACTCCTAACTCAGTAAGATAAAGGGTAGAATGTCTGGCATTATGTTTTCCAAATCCCAGATGGTCTTCACTTTTGCTACACACAGAGCTATCTGATCCCTCACTCCCATAATGTTAGTAGGTCCTGCAAGCTACTAAATCTTCTATGAAGTTTTACTCCCTAAAATTATAATAGCCTGGTCTTCTAATTATAACAGCCTGGTCTAGATGGTGCACATTATTCTAGCATTTTTGTATATAAATTATTCTTACAAATGGGGGCTATGATAAAGGAGCAAATTCCAATCAACATACCTTACACATTCTGATTTTCTTTAGATAACATCAAAAATGCAGTTCTCAGAAGAAAGTGGCCCAGAAGAATATTAAGTTATGGGAATAGCAAATATAAAATAAGGAAAACCATATATACTATTTAGACATTGGTGCAAGTGTAAATGAATCCTGATCAATGGACAAAAGACAAAAGCTTAAACACATTTTCTTTCATTCTTTGGTTGCTATGAGATGTTATCAAAATATTATAGTTTAAACAGAGGGAAGTTAGTTTATTTGTGTCCACTTCATAGTAACATCCTCTTCAAACCCAAAATTGTATTTTGTTTCTATGACAAGTTTGTATCATTGTTTAAAGAAATTATTATTAAGTTCACAAGTTGAGAAAAATTAAAAACCATGATGTGAAGTTACAATAAAATATGTAGATATATGCTGAATACTGTGCATTTCACAGATTCCTTGGCAATCTTCTGATGTTAAAATTTCTTCAGAAATAAATGTAGATGGCCAAATTTTATCAAAGAATTTGTAAATTTCTCTTTCATACAAAAGTCTGTAAATACTGTTTTACATCTCACAATAACACTGTATACATCTAAGGTCAAGGAAGAACCTGATCTCATCTCATTTAACCTGAAAATCCTTGGGCTTTCCTGAAGTTTCATCACATTTGGGAAGAATTACAGATGAGCAAGTATTTGATGGAGTACAGAACCTACTTTTAACATCTAAATTTTATTCTTAAAAATACGATTTTAAGTACAATAAAGTGTCAATTTGACATTAAAGGCTAGCTTCCATGCAAATAGGGGTAAGATAACATCAATTTTTCTGTATGGCATCGAGAGGGGTAGACAGTGGAAGAATATGGCCACGAGGTGCTATGGAGTGAAGTTTTGGCAGGAGCACCAAAGAAAGTGGCAGACTGTACTTTCAGGTATGCTCACAGCTCTATTTCCCAACCCACATGCTCTCATGCAATGCCACCTTGACACTGCCCATCAAAGAGTGGAGTCTATTTCTCCACTTCATAGAACATGGTGGGTCCTGTGACTTCTTTGACAGATAGAAATAATTGTAGAAATAATGACGTGCCAGTTCCAGGCTTTGACCTTATCTGGCCTGGGAGCTTCTGTTTCTTTTCTCTTGGAAGCCATGTGCCATGTAACAAGTGGCACTACCAAAGAGCACCATGCTATGAAAAGCCCAAGTCAGACAACCCACAGAATGGGAGAAAATATTTGCAGATAATGAGACCAAAAAGGGATTAGTCTCCAAAATTTATAAATAGCTCATGCGGCTCAATATCAAAAAACCAAAAACTCAATCAAAAAATGGGCAGAAGACCTAAATAGACATTTCTCCAAAGAAGACATACAGATGGCCAAGAGGCACATGAAAAGATGTTCAATATCGCTAATTATTAGAGAAATGCAAATCAAAACTACAATGAGATATCACCTCACACCAGTCAGAATGGCCATCACCAAAAGATCTACAAACAGTAAATGCTGTTTGGTGAGGGTGTGGAAAGAAAGGAACCCTCCTACACTGTTGATGGGAATGTAAATTGGTACAGCCGCTATGGAGAACAGTATGGAGGTTCCTTAAAAAACTAAAAATAGAGCTACCATATGATCCAGCAATCCCACTCCTAGGCACATATCCAGAGAAAAACATGGTTCCCAAGAATTCACGCACCCCAATGTCCATTGCAGCACTATTTATAATAGCCAAGACATAGAAGCAACCTAAATGTCCATCAACAGATGAATGGATAAAGAAGTTGTGGTACATATATACGATGGAATATTACTCAGCCATTAAAAAGAATGAAATAATGTCATTTGCAGCAACATGGATGGACCTAGAGATTATTATACTAAGTGAAGTAAGTCAGACAGAGAAAGATGAATATCATGGTATCACTTACATGCGAAATCTTAAAAAGAATGATACAAAGGAACTTATTTACAAAACAGAAACAGAGTCACAGACTTAAGAGAACAAACATAGTTACCGGGGGAAAGCGTTGAGGGGAGAGACAGATTGGGAGTTTGGGATTGACATGTACTCCTACTATATTTAAAATAGATACCAACAAGGACCTACTGTATAGCACTGGGAACTCTGCTCAATATTCTGTAATAACCTAAATGGGAGAAGAATTTGAAAAAGAATAGATACAGGTATATGTATGACTGAATCAGTTTGCTGTACACCTGAAACTAACACAACATTGTAGATCAACTATACTTCAATTATAAAAACAAAAATAAAATAAAATGCTTAGGCCTTGAAAAAAAGGTACAACAGTAAGAGCCTTTGTTGAGAATTCAGGAAGATTTAAGAGTCTCCTCAAAGATTCTCTAGGAAATAAACAATGAGGCTTCTAAGAATCTTGAGGATAAGGCTTTTAGATACTCAGCTAGATGAAAGGATTTCTATGGATCCTAAGTGTGTTGTCCAACAGCACCCTGACTCTCGAGATAAAGGAACCTGCATCTAAGAGATGGACAGATCTGGCTTTTGTCTAATAGAGTAAACGCCAATGTAGTTTATAGGCAACTCATAGTTTGTAAGAGAATTTTACTTGTTAGCTTGGATTGAAAAGGACAGTTCAGTATAAAAAAAGACCTCTGGGTCCCCAGTCTTCCAGGGCTGGAAGCAGGCTGAGAAAACAACACAACTGCAAACGTAGAGCAAAAGCCCAGAGAGCAGAGTCTAGATACACAGAGAATGTCTCCAAGGGAGCGGAATCAGAGCCTGTGTCAGGGAAAAGCCAACATGTGCCTGGCTAGATCTCAGAAATGCTTTAGGACAATGATGCTACACACATGTCATCTCACGCTCCCCCACTTTGGGCGCTGGACCATTCATTACTTTATCCTACTCTTACATCGGCATTGTATGTTGGGTGTGAGGAAGGCAGATAACTTGCTCCTTGGTTCACAGGTCTCAAATTGAGAGTAATTACACTTGAGAAACCTCTACCACACCTGGACCTGATTTAGATGGGGAGCTCCTGGACTCTGAGCTACTGTCATGCTAGAATGAGAACATATGGGCCTTGAGATGGGCAGGGGTGTATTTTGCACGTGGGAGAGGCGTGAAGTGTAATGGCCAGGGGCAGACTGGTAGGTAGTCTCTCTCCCTAAATGCAGGCTGCTTCTCATATCACGAGGTGGAGTCTAATGCCCCACTCTTTGAATACGATAGCCTAATCCCAGTGGCTTAATTGACTAATAGAGGATAGTGGAAATGACATTCTGGGGCTCCTGAGGCTAGAACAGAAGAAGCTTTTCAGTGCTACTTGAGCCTCTTGGAATCAGCCCCACATGGCATCACATGGATCAGAGACAAACCTCCCACCCAAGCTCTTCCTAAGCTCCTGATGTACAAAGTTGGGAGCAAAGGACAATGGTGGTTACAATATACTATATAATATAATACATATAATATACATCATATATATAATAATCATATATGTAATGGTTATAATCCTCCCCAGAACCTAGGAGCCATGCTATTGGGAACCCCAAAGCCACATCCAAAATCCACGTGTATGTGTTCCCGTCAAGACCCTGGAGGAGCCCTCTGCCGACAGCCAGCCTAAACCGCCAGTCCTGGGAGACGTGAGGGAGCCATCTTGGATATGCAACCCAGTTGGGACTTCAGATGACTGTAGCTTCAGTCCCCATCTGCCTGCGACATGAGAGACTCTGAGTGAGAGATGAGAATACATTGTTTTAAGTCGCTGAGGTTTGGGCTATTTTCTCACACAACAGTAGGTAGCCTATACAAAAAGGTTTTTGTTTTGTCTGAAGAAAGGAATTGTTACTTCAGAGATGTCCACCTCTCAAATTATCATAGACCCTGGAGATCACCCCACGTTCCTCCATTCCCTTTGCATAACATCATTGACTAAGGAGCCAAATCCTTTGCTACTTAGAGTGTGGAAGACAACACTCTCTCGGGATGCAAAAAAAAAAAGAAGAAGAAGAAAAATTGTGAATAATTCACATGACTTGTGGTCTGGGTTGGGCAAATATTTGCATATTCAATATTCCTAAAAATAACAATAATATATTTGAAGGTCACTTTCCTCAATTTTTATTTTAAAGTGAGATACGTATGGAAAACACATGGGGAAAATATTTTCGGGATAAGTTGTTGGAAAGGCAAATATTTGAATGCACACATTTTATTTACTTAAAAAAATTTTATTTTACCTATGTTTTTGACTTAACCAATTTTTATTCATTCTTTTTTGAACTGGGTACATCACTGCCTGAATGAAATTGGAGTTCTGTTAGCAAGGAAGATGGGAGGGTATGGTTGGTGGATGGTTAATAAATAACGTCAAGCATAGCACCCCAAAATCAATGTCTTCAACCCAGATCTTCTACATGAAGTTTAGCCCCATTTATGCAAATGCCTACAAAACATCTCAGACTTCTCAGATTCCATAAACTTATCATTTTCCCTGACAGTCCTCTGCCTAAACCCTGAGGTCCTGTCCTATTGCATGTACACACCTCCTCCTGCTTTAATGAAATGAATGGCATTGCCAGTTCATTCAGTTGTCTAAAACAGAAACTTAGGTGTAATCCATAACATCTCTTATCCCTTAACCTTCACATTTTAGTCAATCACAGATTCCTATCCAATGTATCTTCTAAATATGGCTCAGATCTTGTATTTCTCTTTATCTTCCTTTCCACGGAAGCAAGCAAAATCACCAAATGATTCATCTGCCAACAAACCAACTCATTATACAATAGTTACAAAATTTAAAAATTGTATTTTTAACATTTTAATAGACCTGTTTACCAGTTTTAATAAAAATTTTGAATTTTAGTTACTGATGGATAACACTTTGTGGTATTTTTAGCATCTTTATTGGAGTATAATTGCTTTACAATGGTGTGTTAGCCTCTGCTCTACAACAAAGTGAATCAGTTATACATATACATATATCCCATATCTCTTCCCTCTTGCGTCTCCCTCCCTCCCACCCTCCCTATCCCACCCCTCCAGGTGGTCACAAAGCACCAAGCTGATCTCCCTGTGCTATGCAGCGATGCACACATTTTAAAAGAAACGCTTTCCATTATCTCCTTTTGAAATACGATAGATAAAAGGTTTTAGGATTTGTCCCACTGGAGGTTTCCAGCTTATGAAAACTCTCCCAGGACGATTGCAGCTCTTTAGGAGTGAAACCAGACCAGCCCGTGGCAAAGCATTTATTTGTGGTCTTTGTGATTCTTAGCAATCCTCTTGCTCCTAAAACTCCTGCTACACTGGTAGTGCTCACATGCACGCCACATCCTGTTATTTTTCCCAGCATTAGTCGTGTATGCCCAACTACACAGCTCTTCCTGCAAACCACTGAACGACGAGGAACCTGCTTCTTTGTATTCCTCCCAGAACTTGGCCTAGTGATGCACTCAAAATAGCTGTTCAGATGTCAGCTGAACAAGAGCATATCTTCAAAGTACAGAGAATGGAAAGTCACACTGCATTTTATTTCTACCTTGGGCAAGGGTTCTTTACTTGTGCTTACCTGTTAGTCTCTGTTCCTGGAGAAGCATGGCACTTTAGCAAGCGTCACTGCTTTCAAAGAAAATTCCCGGTGTCCATGACATCATTCCACCTAAAGGACACGAATGAAGGTTAGGGAAGGAGAAGTGACAGGAAGGTCGTTGTTCAAGGGAAAGATGGGTTTGGTCACTCAGCTTTAAAGTCACAAGATGTCATGAAAAGGCCTGGGAGGCCCTAGACAGTGAAGATCATGGAAGCAGTGGTCAGATTGCTGAGAAACGTGCAGGACTGACAGTTTAGAGGAAGCAGGAAGACAGAGCCTGGAGGGTCAGGCAGAGCCAGAGGAGACTTAAATAGTGACAGAGAACCAGTAATATGTGGACAGGAAACAAGCCAGGAGGGTGGTGAAAGCCAAGCTAGCGGTGGAGAACCTCAGATGGATCTGCAGGAGTTCCTGGGCAGGTCTGGAAGTAGTCTGTCATGTGGGTAATGCCAGTTCATCAGCCAACACAGATAGAAAGGGCTTCCCTCAGTCCATCTATTCATAAAAAGAAGTATCTATCACCTGCCTATGATGAACTCAGTGCCAGGGTGTTGGGGATATAGACATACCTAGACTGACCCAGTTATTCCCTTCACAGAACTTACGTTCTAGGGCAGAAGTACTGAGTTGTGTGCCTATCACCAGCCACGCAGGGTTACACAGATGCTCGAGGGTGGGCAAAGAGAGTTCTTCTGGGGCTGTGACAGTTGCCCCCAATTCAGGGGGCCATTCCACCCGCCTTTGTCTCATCTCGAGATGACCACTCAATAGTTTCTAAATGGATGGCAAAGGAATCCTCGCCCACTGTAGGAGCACACCAAGGAGCCGGTGGAAGCCAACACAAGATCCCCGCTCCGGGAGAGTGCTCACTGCACAGCGTTGGGAAATCACACACCTCAACACAAGAGGATCCCCACCACCCAGCGGGGAGCTACTGCTGCTCTGGGTCCTGCCCCCTCAGTGAATGTTGAGCTGGTTAGAGATGGCTGCTCTTATTAGGGTGTCAAAGCAGAACTTTCTCCACGCATTTTTGACATGAACCTGGCATGCTGAGTAATTTTGCCAAGAACAAAGAGACCAGAACTTGTTGCCCTCCATGAAAGGTCAACTGTACCCCCACCTGATTCAGAGGCTGGCTCTGTGGACCTGGCACGCTCCCTGAATCTCTTTTAAGCTCTCTACTCTGGTTTCAACCCACCCAGATACTACCATTGCTCACAGCATGTTGCCATGTAGGCAGAGGCTGCTTCTAAACGATGCCCTTGTTTAAAAAAAAGAAAGAAAGAATGAAAAACCTACAAGCAACCAGCACTGACTGCCATTTCTCGTAAGCTCAGTTTATAATGAGAGCTTTGCCTCCATCATGTGCATTGTTTGGTAGCTTCCTCTCGTTGTCACCTGAATACTAATGAGAAACATGTTCTCAGTATCACAGCAATCGAGAGGTTTTGAAATATAAATAGGACCTAGAGAGGGGAGCTGCCCATAGCAAGCAAGAACTGAAGTAATGAGGTAGAAAAAAACTCCAAACAAAGAAAAATACATGCATATTTCCTCATATGCTGTCTATGCACAAAATGTAATACTCTTCTTTCTATTTTTTTTAACATAATAGTTTAGTAAGCCATGTAATTTCTCATCTGAGAAATAATTAGTGGGTAGAATTTGAAATTTGGAATCCACCCTTGATTTGTATCTCACCTCTTTCACATGCTAGCTGCATGAATTTGCAGGAGACATTTAATCACTTTTTCTATCTCAATTTTACCATCTACAAAATGGAAGAAATGTTATTACTATACTTCAGGCCAAAAAAATAATACATAAGAAGCTTCCGATATACACTAAGCCCTGAAAAACTGGTAGTTAAGTTGCCATATAAAGAGTTACCTGAGCCAGTGGTAAGGGTAGCTTCTGAACTGTGTGGATTCCCCTTGATATCAGCAGTCGGTGTGTGCAGGAAACAAAACCCCTCACAGAATCCTGTCTTTGAAAGACCTGTTCACTCTCTTCTGTATCTCCTGCATCTCCTCATTACATGTCATAGATAGTTCCCACTCTCCAAATGGGCACCGAGAGGAAATAAAATTTCCAGTTGCATGTGTGTACATCTTAATGAATAAGACAAAGACGAAGGAAGCAGGATCTCTACAAGAAGATGGTGGCATGGGAAGAAATGGAGTTCGCGTCTCCCCACAACTAGGGTGCCTGCTGGATGCTGGTGGGGGACCTCAACGCCCAAGGAGATGGGAGGAACTTCCAAGTGAACTGGTAGGATGTGGGGGTATTGAGAGGGGAGGAGAAGTGGAGGCCAGACAGGACCGGTGCCCCTGAGGGGTGCCTGGGAGGGGGAATAAAGAAGATGTGGCACATATATACAATGGAATAGTACTCAGCCATAAAAAGAAACAAAATTGAGTTATTTGTAGTGAGGTGGAAGTACCTAGAGTCTATCATACAGAGTGAAGTAAGTCAGAAAGAGAAAAACAAATACTGTATGCTAACACATATATATGGAATCTAAAAAAAAAATGGTACTGATGTACTTAGTGGCAGGGCAGGAATAAAGACGCAGACATAGATAATGATCTTGAGGACATGGGGTGGGGGGAGGGGGAAGCTGGGGCAAAGTGAGAGAGTGGCATGGACATATATACACTACCAAATGTAAAACAGATAGCTAGTGGGAAGCAGCCACATAGCACAGGGAGATCAGCTTGGTGCTTTGTGTCCACCTAGAGGGGTGGGATAGGGAGGGTGGGAGGGAGGCTGAAGAGGGAGGGGACATGAGGATACATGTATGTATACAGCTGATTCATTTTGTTGTACAACAAACTAACACAGCATTGTGAAGCAATTATACTCCAATAAAGATGTATAAAAAAAAGAAAGAAAAGAAAAAACAAAAGAAAGTAGGCTCTGCTAATATCCATACAGTCTTGAACTGGCCCCCTCACTAATTTGAAAGTGTAACCTAGCAGGGCCCTATGGGGCCTTCCTGAAATGACCCCGCATCCCACATCCTCCTCCTGCCTCTTGTCTATAGAAAAACTTTAGCCTCCTAGGCCTTCTCTGATTTCCACAGAGTATATTTAATTAGAGAAGCAAGAAAATGCAGAAGGAAAGGAAAACAGTCAAGCAAGACAAAATAATAATAGTTTAGCCATTAAACAAAGTCATGGACTTTTAATTCGTCCTCAAGGGCTATAGATAATATTCTGAGACATATCCTTTGAGCTGTTTTGCAGATACCAAAACCTTACCAAGTGGAAGAAATCAACGGTATGCTGCCCACAAGCTTGTAGACCCCAGACCAGTTGGAACCAGAAGTTTGGTGATGTTGACTCCTGATTACCTCACCACCAACCAATCAGAAGAATGTCACAAGCTGATCACACACCCCACAACCCTCCCCTTCACCCTGTCTTTAAAAACCTTTCCCTGAAATCCTTTGGGGAATTTGGGCCTTTTAAGCGCTAGTTCCCTGGACTCCTTGCTTGGCGCCCTGCAATAAGTGCTGCACTTTCTTTCACCACAACCTGGTGTCAGTAGATTGGTTTTACTGCACGTGGGCAAGTGGACCCAAGTTTGTTTCAGTAATAGGAGGAGCACACGTAATGGAGATTCTATGAGGAATTTGAGAAAAGGGTAAGGTGGGATGTGACACCGTCACTAGCCACTAGTCCTCTTGCTTTTAGCCGCTTGTAGTATTTGCAGCTTACCTGTGAACAACTGCATGAATTTTTGAATTTAACAAAATAACACTCACAAAATAGAGAGCTTAAAAAGATGTCTGACAAAAAAAAAAAAAGATGTCTGACAAAGAAGTCTAACTTTTAATAAAATTAATAAGGCCAGCGCAAGAGAACAACAAAAATGATGGGAATGAGACCTCTAATGTGAGTCCCCTGGAAGGCCCCCCAATGTGCCAGTGTGGCTGCTGCTACTTCTGTCAGAGTGGCAGGCATGGGGCACATCTCTGATCTCCCCTCGAGGAAGAGCTTGACAGTGGGGCTGCAACGAGCTGTCTGCCTCTGCTCTCCCCTGGGGCCCCCAGCAATGACCGAGCACAGCCGGAGGAGAGGGCCTGGCCATTTCTGCCCAATATAGGACCCCTCCGAGGGTGATCTTTGCTCTGGAGCACCCTGTGGGGTGGTGGAGACACCTCCAGATGTGCAACTCAGCCAGAGACACTCCTGCACAATCCTGCTTCTCCCCACCTCTGTCCCCCAACCTCTGCCTTCCCTGTCCCAGAACTCAGCCTGGCACTGAGGCACTGAGGTCTGAAGGCTTTCTTCGCTGTCTTGCTTCATTCTTCTTTACCTTTCACAGGACTTACCTCCCAATAAAGCTTGTGAACCCCTAACTCCAGCTCAGCTTCTGCTTCCTGGAGAACTCAAATGACATAGAGGGTATCTCTGGAAAATGATTAAAAACTGAAACCTGGGACCTGGAAATTAGGTTTCCATAGAAACTGAATGAATAGGGTATCTGTTCCCCCCCCCCCGTTGTTTTTTTTTTTTTTTTTTTTTTGCTTATTTAGTTGCCTACTTTTTGTTTCCTTGTACCTTTAATCATCAACATTCCACATACCATTTTCTGCATACTTCTCATGGCTTATATTGGACTTGTTTTCACATCATTGCTCACATAGAATCTTGGCAGGTTTATTATTGAAACACATTTGTCCACGGCATTTTTACAATTCTTCCCTAACTTACTATCAAACTAAACTATTTTTCAAAAGATAAATAAAGTGGAGTTATTTAATCAACTATGTATTGAACTTTTACTCTGTACCAGGCACTGCTAAGGTACTGAGGTATCTGCATTGAGCCTGACAGCCAAGATGTCCTGCATTTGTGATGCTTACATTTTCCTGAGGGAGACAGACAACAAGCAAACCAACTGCCATGCTGGAGCACTGCTCCAACCTTCCCCAAGCTTTGTCCTTCACTTTATACTCTGGTCTAACGTCATTTTATAGAGGCCCTCCAAGCATATCCCAAGGCAAACAGCTCTTTCGCTTGATCTCGCTGAGTCTTTCTTCGTTATACGTATTGCTTAAAAAATTACAATTGATCCTTGAACAACACAGGTTTGAACTGCATGGGTCTACTTATACACGGGTTTATTTCAATAGTAAATACTACAGTACCACACAACCTGGGGTTGGTTAAATCCGCGGATGCAGAACCGCGGATACTGAGAAATCGCGAATGCATGGGGCCCACTGACTACAAGTTATACTCGGATTTTCGACTCTGCTGAGGGTCAGCGCCCCTAACCCTCACACTGTTCAAGGGTCGACTGTATATGGATTTGTTTATTGTTTTGTCTGTTTTCCTGCTAGAAGGTAGGATTCATGAAGCCAGAGGTTTTGTCTGAATTGCCAGTTACTAGAGCAGTGAATTTCCCCTAGAGCTGGGCTCGTCTCCATCCACATTATGATGGGAAAACAATGACAATTTGTTTCTCTCCCCTAGAATTAAAGAAACAAGGTTATTTGAAATATAAAATTATATTCATTATTGACATGATAGACCTCCTCCTAAATGCATATTACTCTTTGAGAAATTAGATAATGATAGTATGAAGCTATGAAAAAGAGAAAACATTTAATAAATTGCAACGTCAGATACTTTTTAAAACTGTCCATATTTGTTATGTTTGGATGTCTCAATTTATAAATAAATAAACATATTATATAACATGTATAAAATACATAATATGTATATAAATATATAACGCTGGGCTTCCCTGGTGGCGCAGTGGTTGGGAGTCCGCCTGCCGATGCAGGGGACACGGGTTCGTGCCCCGGTCCGGGAAGATCCCACATGCCGCGGAGCGGCTGGGCCCGTGAGCCATGGCCGCTGAGCCTGTGCGTCCGGAGCCTGTGCTCTGCACCGGGAGAGGCCACAACAGTGAGAGGCCCGTGTACCGCAAAAAAAAAAAAAAAAATATATATATATATATATATATATAACGTGTATGTGTATGTGTGTGTGTGTGTGTACACATATACGCAGGGGGTATGTGTTGAGAACCCCTGTTGGTGACCACTGCTCTAGAAATAAATTTTAAATTGTTTAATATGATAGAAAATATTAAGTGCTAAATTGAATCTCCCCCCTACCCTATTGATATGTTGAATTATTAACCTCCAGTACCTCAGAATATGACTGTATTCAGCAATATGGTTTTTAAAGAGGTAATTAAGTTAAAATAATTAAGTATGACTGGTGTTCTTAAAGAGGAGAAAACTAAAACATAGAGGGAAGACTGTGTGAAGACATAGGGAGAAGATGATTATCTACAAGCTGAGGAGAAAGACCACTGAAGAAACCAACCTGCCAACACCTTGATCTCAGACTTCTGGCCTCCAGGAGTGTGAGGAAATAAATTTCTGTTGTTTAAGCCACTTAGTCTGTGGCATTTGTTATGGCAACCCTAGCAAACTAATATAGAAGATTATACAGATTTCTGTACAATTCTACATAAATGTGTCCTTAGTTTTTAATAGTCATTGATTTCCCTTTTTTATAACTATACTTATAAGTTATAAATACCTAAAATCTGATATTTTAAAAATTATATACCATATGAATGTTACTTTTATTTAAATTATCTATGCCTGCATCTAGAAATCCCTAGAAATAAATAATGGAGTTATCATATAGTTTGACATCACCAGATACACATATTTAAAATAGCTGTGTTAAAATTCTTACAACCTATGTAATTATAAATTTGTCTATCCTTACTAATCATTTTAAGTGGAAAAAATTAATGCTCAACCAGAACAGTTTAGGGAAAAAAGTAAATATTCATCCCCAAGTTGTAGGTTTGTTTTGTGTATGTTATTGAAATCTATCTGTTTGTATGGACGTTGAAACAAAGTAGATTGCTAGGGACATATTGCTCAGAAAAGCTGACCTTTTCTGGTTTGTCTGGTGATACACTGGGTTCAGGCTCATGAATGTGTGTTATCACAATGCCTCAGCCTCAGCCATGACCCAACATCAGGCATCTTGTAGATGCTAGTGAAATACTAGCATTGCCAAGAGAAACGGATACCCAGAAACAAAGAAAAAGATTGGATTTTGTTCTACTCTCTGTGACAAAACAGTCACGAAATCTATAAAACAATACAGCTCCAGAGCTGATGGATTCAAACCAGAATTTAATAAGAAATATATATATACATCTGGTTAGAAATGCTCCGGCTAAATTATTTTCAAATTCCTCGGTAAACAGCAATTTACTACAGACGTTGAAATGAGTCAAGCTAGCACTAATACTAAAGAAAAATAAACCAGATAAGAAGTGTTCTTCTTTACCCACCAATATCCTTAGGACCCAGTCCAAGGTATTGGTTGACATTTTGTCTCAAAGATTAGAAAGTTATTTAATGGTGTGAATCAAGGATTAGATTCTCACTTGAAAGGATAACATTATTAATAATTTTATTGCATGCCATACATCTCAGTCATCACAGTGGACAAAAAGGCACAGATGTTTTATTAGATGTTAAGAAGGAATTTATTAAATTAATTGCTATGTAAGTTTTACATTTAGTAAAATGTCTCACAGCAAGTAAATCTTTGCAAAAGATTAAGATGTACATTTCAAGGGGAAAACCTAACATCAATACTCGCTATCATCAATTTCTCTTCTCTCATTCTCCCTTGAATCTACGCCAGTAAATATTTCACCCCATCACCCATGAACCCCAACTCTCAAAGATCTAAGTATGAAACAATGTACAATCTAACTATGTACAATGTTGGTCATTATTACTTATGTTGATTTTGTCAAACAGCTACTGTCAAGGTCACCCTTGGTCGATTCCCAGTTCTCATGTTATTTGACTCATCAGTGACATTGGATAGTTGTTCGCTCCTTCCTGCATGAAGCCCCTTCTTCCCCTGTCCCCTAGGACAACACCCTCTTCTTCCTACTCTGATCTCCTTCAGTGGCTCCTCTTTCTCTCTCTGGACTCAGGAGTGCCCCACGTTTGTCCTTGGTCCACTTCTCTAACTCCATTCATTCCTGTGACCTCATCCAGCTTCATGGCTTAGGCTGCCATCTACATGCTGACACCTCTGAACTTATATCCCAGCCTCTGTGTGCTCTAAACCACAGACCCATTGATCAACGACTTGCCACCTCCATTTGGATATCTAATAGCCCCCAAAGTTAACATCTCCAAAAACCAACCGATTTCCACCTACCCCAAACAGGCTCCTCTTCCAGTATTATTATCTCCATCTGTTAATAGGGCATTCCTCCTTTTTAATTGCTCAGTGCTTCGAATCACCCTTTACCTTTCTGCCTCTTTAGCTCACTTCCTTCCTCCAGTCAGTGTAAACTGTGTTGTCTCTACCTTCAAAATATATCCATAATCTAATTCTACCTACCAGCTCCACCACTGCAACCTGCTCCAAGCCACCATCATCCCGCTCCTGGATACATGTTTCAGTAGGTGGTCGGAGTGCAGCCAAAGTGAAAAGGTGGATAAGTGACAGCCAGGGAAAATATCAGTGCATGGTTTGAGGTCACTGAGAACCAAGGTGGGGTCTTCGGATTGGCAGACCCCAGAATCACAGGAAGCAGACAGGGGTCAGTTCCCCAAAGGAGGGCTGTGGGCAGTAGGAAAACATAAGCCATTTTGTCCACTGTCACCTATTTTATCAGGTGGTCATGGTATAATACCTATATTTATTTAACCTTTGGGAAAATCAATATAGGTGATAGCGACCAACATTATAACAGGTGCATAATTAGACTTTTGAGATTTGGGGTTCACGGGTTCTTATTATGGTATTAGGCTATTTAACTAACTAAATATATAAATGTGGACCATGCTTAGACCGATGAAACTAGCGCATCAAAAGTCAAGGGCCATTAAGCCAAACCTGTGTACCTAAAGTTCAAATAATAAAATAAAATTGAAAAGTTTAAGAAAATAGGGCTTTTCTCTTGGAAACTGAGTGCCAGGAGGATGAAGCAATTGGCAAATACTCAACATGGCAGGATATTATCCTCACAAGGGAAATTGGAGCATTTAAGGACAAAACTTGAAGTGTGTTAATGTTGGACCATTGACTCCTTTGTCCCAAGCCTACATGTACTCTGTCATCATGCTTTCTCCCTCAGCCATCTCTCTGTGAAAAGCTGCTCAGGGAAAGGCTCTAACGATGGACCACAGGTACGTATGTGCTTGTTAGCTCAGTGTTACCTCCCCAAAGTGCTTGGAATCGTAAACCTTATTTGAAGTTGTAGACTGAATGTCTACCCCTCTTAAAGTAACTGTTAGAATATTCATGAAAATGTAAGTGGGGAACTTTTCAGATATGAATTTTTCCCTAGTACAATAAAAATCATAAAAACATATGTATGTACACATACACATGCACATGTGACTAGATTTACCTTTGATATACCGACTACAATGATAATTCTCTAACTAGTCCAGTCCAGACATGAAGGAGAATCTGCAAAGGGTTTTAAATTAGGAGATTCACCCAACCAATTCTGTACTCTATATAGTATTAACAATCTCTATGATAACCTTTATAATCAAGCCTTACTGTGTTTTTCTTAATAATAAAAGATGTCTATTTATTGTGATCTCTGCCTTTATAAACCTTAATTTTAATTCCTCTCAACCACTTTGTGAGGCAGGTATTACTGTCCCATTTTTTAGATAAGAAAACTTCGACTCAGAAGTGCTAAATGAATTTCTCAAAGTCACGTAGCTAGTTTGTGGTAGAGTTGAGATTTGAACTAGTCAGCTCCAAAAAACCCTATTTAAACACCTGTAAGAGAAGAACAAAATGTCGTGGGGGTATGACAGGAGGAAGAGAGCTGTCCAGTTAAGGAGTAGGAAGCATTTTTGCAGGACCAGAGTGTGCAGGATGCATATGACAACCACAAAGGGAAAGGGAGCATTCTAGTCTAGGGGCTCTTTGCAGGAAACACGATTGGCTGAAGCATGGGCTGTGCCCTGAGGTGATATTTAGCCTGATTATAGAGGACTTTCATCACAAATAAGTTTATATACCTAATTGGAGAGCATGGTACTTGGCCTCACTTATTAAACATTTGCTCCATGCCAGACAATTAGTGTGTTTTTACTCATGTGATGATAATCTAATAGGAGTATATCCTGACACTGAGCAACATGAGTGGAACTGTCATTACCCTTGGCTCTTTGCAATTTGTGCCACCATTCTGAGGCCAGGACCTATTTATTGGTTACTGAGAGACATTTAGAGACCTACATGTCCCCCCTCCTAAACTCTATCCTAGTGTGTCTGAAATTGCCAGCAATCAGACACTTCTTACTTTTCAGTTTTCATTATTCATTAGAGCATTATTTATAATAAGGAATTCTACCAAATTGCCCAGAAGCAGATAATTATGGCAAAGGCCAGATGGAAAACCATGGACACCAAACCGTAAGAATAAAGGTCCAAGCCAGTACTCAGGAGTACTCAGGAATGTCAAATCAAGTACAAGGGCAACATGAAGACTGGTTGAGAGAACAAGGCTTTCTTACTTTCTGACTTCCTGGGAGGGTGTCACCCCTCACCACTCAGCCCTCTCGGCAGGGCCAACTCAGAATGTGAGGCCAGCCCAGGATGTAGGGCCGGACAAGCTAAGTCTCACAGCTGCCTCAGGAAACTAGGAGATAAGAAAGACGCTTGCCCTGATGAGAAGGTGTCTTAAATTACACCTGTGTTCCCCATGTAGAAAAGACATGGTCTAAATTTAGACATCAATAATTTGTGTGGATTGATTATAAAAGGGGCAAAATGCATTGCAATCTTTTCATACTGACCTATGTGGAAAAACTAATTTGGATCTGCTGTGACCAGAGCATCCTGAGCTCTGTAGCTGTGGTGAGAGAATAACACTCCTGGTATATAGGTCTGCCCTTGGATTCCCCCTCTGGCTCCTTGCTGACAATTATTTGCTAAGTATTGCAGCAAGGGCCGGGTGACAGGAGAGCGGCTGAAATATCAGGCAACTATATAACCTTGTCCCAGCCTCATGACTGCTAAAGAGCTCTTGTTGAACTTGTCTTTCTGAAAGAAAAAAAAAAAAGCATTATGGAACTGATATGTATACCCAGAACTCATATCAAAGCTGACATATCAGATACACATTCAAACTACTGTGCTGGACTGTGATAATAATTATTCTAACCATTGGTATCACTGTGTCCACACTATTACCCAGAAACATTGCACCTTGCGATTGTTGTGTCGATTCAGATTTTAATCTGTTCATATCTAGAGCGTAGAGAGATACCAAAATAATTTCAATATCCTTCCTCAGTAGAAGATATAATATCAGGCACATCTCTAAAGCAAGGTTGAACTAAAGCAGAATTTAGTGACCCAGGAGAAAAGAACTTGAGTTAAACTTGAGGTTTTCTTCACTAGCAATCTTTTGAGAAAGTTAACTTCTCTGTCTTCGTATCTGTTAAAATGTCAATAATAAGAACGATAGACAAAAAGACAATAGGTTAGGTACAATGTAGGTTTCATTCTCCTTAAAAAAATCTTAGAAAATGCTGAAGCCTAGCTATAAGTGTCCAGTGTAAGGATACGTTTATTCTATTATTTGTGTATAGAAATGTGAAGAGGTCAGTATTACAATATTGTTGCAGGAAATTTGGGGAAAATATTTTGAAATCTTCACATAGAAAAATCAAAATGTTAGACATAATAGGGACCTTAGAGGTCATCCAATTCAGTAGTTCCCACAGTGTGGGTCCTAGACCAGCAGCATCAGGCTCCTTTGGAAACTTGGGAGACATGTAAATGTCCCCACCTGACCTCAAACTCAGAGAATCAGAAACACAGGGTGGAGTCTAGCAGTGTGTGATTGACAAGCCCGCCTGGTGATTGTGACACCCACTAGAGTTTGAGACCCGCTGATCTCATTCAAGGTCTTGACTTGGCCAATGAGGAAACTAAGGCTCAGAGAGTTACCAGAGTCATTACTGGTCACAAGGTGAGATTAGAAACCAAGTTTCTTTTGCTAGTGCTATCTATCTCTTTCATCTCTAAGCATTTACTTAAAATCTGAACCTAAATTATGAATTAAGCAATCATTTTCTTTAAGGAAAAGCAGTGAAAACTTAAAGAGGTGTGACAAGGGGCTTCCCTGGGGGCGCAGTGGTTAAGAATCCACCTGCCAATACAGGGGACACGGGTTCGATCCCTGGGCCAGGAAGATCCCACATGCCGCGGAGCAACTAAGCCCGTGCGCCACAACTACTGAGCCTGCACTCTAGAGCCCATGGGCCACAACTACTGAGCCCATACACTACAACTACTGAGCCTGTGCTCTAGAGCCTGTGCTCTAGAGCCTGTGCTCTGCAACAAGAGAAGCCACCGAAATGAGAAGCCCTCGCACAGAAACGAAGAGTAGATCCCGCTCGCCACAACTAGAGAAAGCCTGCGTGCAGCAACGAAGACCCAACACAGCCAAAAGTAAAATAAAATAAATAATTTTTTTTTTAAAAAAGGGGCATGACAAGCCTTCAGGGCGGAAGCAGAGAGGCAGAACCACAGTCTCGGGATCGTGTTTTTCTTTAGGGTTTCAGCCTGGAATCATTATGAGGATCTTACAGACCCAGCATTCTGTTACAGCATTAGGGCAACAATAAAATTAACGTTAGCTGTTTGTAATTCATGATTATAAAATTGTTATCATCTTTTCTACTCTCTAAACTTTTAAGTTGCTTGTAATTTTTCTCATATTTTATGCCACTTATGCTTTTTTTCCCCAAATGTAATAAAGCATCATGCCTCCCAGCACCTGAAAGACTGCCTCGAAGGTTTTTGCAACATATACTGAGAAGATAGAGTCATTTTTATTGATTATTCACTTTTCAAAATATTTTTATGCCTCTTATTGAATTTTATTGAAGTTTTCTTTCAGTATTTTAAAGCTATAATTCTAATTTGAGAACTGCAAGCTACTTACCTTTATTTATAATTGGAAGTTATTGAAAAAAAATGTACCCATCACTAAACAAACATGAAATAAAGGTCATTTTGAATAAGATAATTTCTTAACTTACCATTTTTTTCAACCATATAACAGAGGATGTAAGATAGTCATTTTCTATGGTTCTGGAAAGCTTTTATGACAAGAGTCTAGAGATATATACCTGTATTTCTCCACTGTTCAGGCAGGAGAACATTTAAAACCAGGAAAGAAAAAAAAAAGGCAACTAATTTTAGTTAATGTGGTATGTAGGGAAGCATCTGGTGTTTCAGAGTCAAACATAGCCATCAAGGCTGTAAAACATTGGATATATTGCTCAACTGCTCTTGAACTTGGCTTTCCCATTTGTGGATGGAGGATGATAATAATATCCACTTCAAAGAATTATCATGATGAATAAAAAGACACCACATATTGATTCTAACAATGTCATTCATATCAATGGCTATAATGCACTGACAGCAGTAAACATGCATCAAAGTTTAGGTATCAGACTTATATGCCTTTTTATTCTCTCATCAAAAGACATGAAATCTCTGGAAATATCTCTTGCCTCATTTTAGCCCATGCAAAATGGCCCCGAACATATTTATTTACATCACAGGTGTCCAATAAAAATCAATCAAACTTCATAAGCATTTTCTAAGTTTTTCTTGTGAAGATGTTACAAAGCACTATTATTACGTGTTTGAAAATTACCATTTATTTCAAAGTCTTGCTGAAGAGATACAGCCGAAAACATTTTCCAGGAGGAGGCAGAAAACCATGATGATTATTATAGAGTTAAATTGGTGCACTCATACTGAAACACTGAGAACTCTGAAATAATAGCATTTGGAAAAATAAATAACAAAGTCATAGCCTTTGGTATTCTAGATGGTATAGAGTGACCCACAGGGAAATATAGTGCTATTTCATGGATCTTTTACAAACCCGAAGGATGTATTCAAATTACCCCCAAACAATTTTAAGGCAATGATAAACATATCTCTGTTGATCCAGAGGGATGATCTCAACTTCCCATTTCTTGGCTAAGGAGGATTAACATAATTAAGATGAATATCCTTCCCTGTACATTTCCCTATTGTAGACATGTCTGAAGCTTTATGAAAAATCATGAGACAGAGGCAACTGTTTCATTTTTCCTGAGGTTATGAGGGCTGGGGGTGGAAAGCAGACTTGCAAGGAATCCTCTTTTATAAAATTTCTTTAAGCGAGGAAAGAGCTAGAAGAGTGTTATTTGGGTCGATCCCAAAGCCTGTAAATCCATGGGCCAAGTTAGTGGTTCCCCAAAGTTGCTGCACAATTAAATCACCTGGATTTAAGAAAATAAAAGTCCTGATGTACAGATTGCACCCCAGACTAAGTATATCAAAATGCTGCAGGTGGGAGCAAAGCATCAGTATTTCTAAAAGACTCCCAATGCATTCCTCTGTGTGTCTGAGTTTAAACCAATCAGTGATTTAAATGTGAGCTTGGAGACCTCTGCCGTAGACTCTGCTCTCTTTTCTTACGTAGAACATCACTTTGCTAACTAAAGAGTTTTACACTAAAGCAAATACTTAGGCAAAACGATTTGGGGTTGGCTCAGGTCCATGAATTTTGGCTTTTCTGTGAAGTAATACTTAAGTAAAGTGGGAAATTAAAAAAAAAAAGATACCAGTATATCTGGCAAGATTTCAAACTTTGCGAGTAAGACAAGCAGTGCTGCTACAGAGGGGTTGGGATGTCAGCAGTTATGGGATTAAAAAGAGAATTAGAGACTTCCCTGGCAGTCCAGTGGTTAAGACTCTGTGTTCCCAATGCAGGGGGCATGGGTTTGATCCCTGGTCAGGGAACTAAGATCCCATATGCCACAGGGCGCAGCCTAAAATAATAAATAAATAATAACAAATAAAAAGAGAATTAGAATGAGTGGGTTCAGATTGTGCCTGGGAAAAGTAGGCCTTACATTGATAGTCATATAAAATATTTCTAACTTACAGCTTATTAAGCGATGGGAACTCTGTTTCCAAATATATCCAAAAAGCTATTCTCCTACTTAGATTTCTTCTGAAGTAAAATTGTTTCGTGTTTTACATTCCACGGTGCCTCAAGGCTTTTGACAAATGATTCCTAATCTGATGAGGGTGGGAGAAAGTGCTACTTATCAGAGAAGTTTGGACCAATCATGTTTCTATTTATTTCTAAAGACTGATAAGCAATTTGTAAATGCTTCTTGAGAGTGCCATTAAAATTTTGTTCTTCTCTCAAGATAATCTTAGGTTATCTAATACTATGTAATTTCTTTGTTTTGTGTGACTATTTTCGTTTATTAAAAACACAAGACTAGCTTTCCTTTATTTTTCATCTTTAAGATCCCTACAGCTAAATTAGCATGGAAATGGATATTCCCTGAGAATTATTTAAGACACTAACAGCTTTATAAAAACGTTTCAAGCCAACCTCAACCCCTACCCTACAAATGAAAGAAAGGAGTTAGATAACACGCAGTAATGAAAGTTTGATAAATAGGTGGAAATGCTTCCAAATAAATAGGAACTCACCTTTGGAATTCTACAATATAGAAGTCATGACAACACTTTGTATCATATTACTTAGTACAGCTGAGAAGGTCAACTATTGGAAGTTGAAAGACAACTTTTAAGCTTTTTCCCAATATTTCAAAAGCGGATTTTGCCCAGCACATGAGCCTAGCTAGGACTGTAACTTTAATGATTGCCTGCGATCAAACTAGAAGTCTACATGTTCCCCTTTTAAAACATTCGTAAAAGGATGGGGTGTAAGATACTTTCTTGACTTGCATTTTGTTGCTTAGCTGAAGCTCTTTGCATAGTTATTCAAATAGATTGCCTTTTATATGCTGAACTGTGCATGAAGGTGAGATATTATTTCTCCCACTGGTGACACAGTATAAAATGCATATCAAGATAAAGTAGAAGAAGATTGTGTTTTTCTGTAATTTTTATGATTCTGCCTACAGCTATTTAGAAAATAGGAAAGAAATGGGTTTTGTAAACCTGCGCAGTTTTAGAAAGGTAGGCTGCTGGTATACTTTCTCAAAAAAATTAACTTTCAGTAGGTTGTGGTAGTGGAAGGAAAGGGAATTTGGGAAAAAAAGGAAATTAAGTTATAAAAATACGAATTAGGTATTTCTCTTTCTTTGGCTTGCATTTCTTCACTATTAAATACCATCAAGTTTTGAGAGTTAAACTATCTTATCTATCCTACCTGTGATAGCAGATTGGCTTATGGTTATAAGCATCGGGCTATCATATGTACTCATAAATGCTCCATTCAATGAGGGTATTTCTTGTGAGTGTGTGTGTGTGTGTGTGTGTGTGTATACCTCTGCTTCAACAACCAATTAGCTCTTTAATCTCACCTTGACTTTTTTTCTCTTTTTCTACATAGATTCCATACATTTGTGGTTTGTGGTGTCAGCTGAGTTTTAAAATATACTAAGTGTTAATTCTGGCTAATTCAAATATTTTTGCTACATCTTTAAAATTTTGGTAGCCTGATTATACCTTGGGTTTGGGGGCTATTGGTGGAGACTGGATGTTTTGTTTCCACTTCTCTCCGTAAAGATTTCTGTTAACCATAGCGAAAGTTAGACATGGTAATAATGGTAAGAGATTTTGCCTGTGTCACACCTTGTCTGCTCCTTACTAGGAAGGCTAATATGGGTGGAGACAGATTGAAAAGATTTGATCCCTCAATTTTCTTGGGAAAAAGAGAGTAGCCAGGGTTTCTATATACACTGTGGAGATAAGTCACTACTACGCTTGCCTGGGTTGCTAGCATTTCTGTCCTTGGGGACAGATCCTGGAATACCAAGGGAAAGGCACACTATCTCAGTGTGTCCTGGTGCGCCCTTGGTGTGGTCAAGTGGAGGGAAGTAAACATTGTCTTATATGAGCAGATAGCGTCCTGTGTTTTCTCTCTCTCTCTCTTTTTTCTCAAAACAGCACTTTGAAGCAAGTATTCTATTTTATTTTATTTTTTCTTGAAGTATAGGTGATTTACAATATTATATTAGTTTCAGGTGTACAACATAGTGATTCAATGTTTTTATAGATTATACTCCACTTAAGGTGTTACAAAGTAATGGCTATATTTTCCTGTGCTGTACAATATATCCTGTTGCTTACTTATTTTAAACATAGTAGTTTTTGTCTCTTAATCCCATACCCCTATCTT
This sequence comes from Delphinapterus leucas, assembly GCF_059928025.1. Taxonomy (NCBI): domain Eukaryota; kingdom Metazoa; phylum Chordata; class Mammalia; order Artiodactyla; family Monodontidae; genus Delphinapterus; species Delphinapterus leucas. Next base: position 32,994,883 of record NC_143140.1, read on the forward strand.
GCCCCTCCTCCCTCCATTCTCCCCACTGGTAACCATTAGACCTAGGGAGTATTATGCTAAGTGAAATAAGTCAGAGAAAGACAAATACTGCATGATATCACTTATGAGTGGAATCTAAAAAATACAAAAAATGAATAAATATAACAAAACGGAAACAGACTCACAGATATGAAGCAATTATTTTAGCGTCATTTGACTGGTGATGAAACAGGTTAAAAAAGTTGAGTGTTTTCCTCAGTGTCATGATTAGTGAGGGGCCCAATCAGTACTATAAGCCAAGCCTGTCTTTCTTCCATGTCTGTGCAATTGTCTCATCTGCAGCTGCTTAGAAAGAGGTTTAAGAAATCCACAGTTCACATTTGTGCCCTAAGGCAGAGCCTAAGCAGGTTTTCTTCCATTCTTTCTGGATTCCTTGCTTTGCTCTGGAAATCTGCATGTTCAGGTATAGATCTTTCTTTCAAAACTTCTCTAAAGCTATTTTCTGAGTTCTCTACATTTTTTATCATTTACTCTTGAATAATCATAGGGCTCAGAGGTCTAGCAAAATGCTTGATGTTTAAGTTGCTTTCAGCAAATCTTTTTGGAAGTTTAAAATGAGGCATACCATCCTCCAATGGGTTACTGCCACTTAACTTACACTGAGGGGTCCTTCGTCACAGAGCTTAATGATTGAAATAATAATAGCCAGGGGCTCTTCTAAGATCTTTATATATATTAAGTTATTTAATTCTAAGAGCAACCTTATAAAACAGGTCGTATTTATCATTCCCATTTAACAGAGGAGAAAATGAGGCAAAATGCATTTTTGTAACTTGCCCAAGGTCACGCCACCTGTAATTGGTAGAACTGGGATTTGAAGGAAGAAACAAACATTACTCACCTTTTCCTCCAGCCAAGTTCAAGTATTTGTAGATGCCTACCTTGCTCACACTTGTAGTTTTCCTGAGGACGGAAGAGTCTTAATTGTCATACCTCGGAATCCCACGAAGGTAACAATTTTACACAATTGTAAATTGTGTAAATTTACAATTTTACACATCTACTTCTGAAATGGAAACAGGGACTACTCTCACCTTTTGCCATCGGATTTTGAAAATTAAATTGAGAAAAGATGCTGCAAACTTGATAACAAAAAGAGTGAGTTTGGAGAACCAGAATTGCGGGAGATTTGGGAAACAGTAAAATGCAAATCAAGATACAATGTGCCATATATTATCAAAAATTATATGCATTTGCACATGATAATAGCTATCATTTTATAGTCAAAGGTGGAGAAACTACCAAGCAAGTCAGAGTTTATTTCAGTAACTCTTTGAAATGTATTTCTTTAGTCTCAATAACATTTATGTATTAATTTATTCAGTCATAATAGTTTTGAAGTGGTTAGCTTTAAAGCATTGCTATTTCTACATCTGCATACATATTTCTACCTGTCTGAAATATATTAAAATCAAAAAATACTAATGCAATCTATTTTATTTTAAAGGGGGTGAGTCATTTAAAAATCCAAAGAATTTTTGCACAGCTGAAACTAACCCAACATTGTAAATCAATTATACTTCACTAAAATTTTAAAAATCCTAAGAATAAAAAAAAAAAGTCTTCAGAAATGCCAGACATCTTCTTATCTGATTTTCAAATCATCTGAAACCTGGTGAGAAAATGTCTGTCCTTCTTGAGTCCGATGTGAATATTTACATCCAACGTATAAATCTCTAAAATTATACAGACCCTAACAGCAATGCTGATCCAACCTTAGTCATGTTGTTTCAACCCTAGTCCTCTAGCTGGCATTTCAAGATGGATAGTAACATTACATAACACTCTCTACACAGCGCTAAACCAACAAGCATAATTAGATATGCGTACAAACAAGATTAAAATAAAGAAATCAAAATATACTATACCCTGGAGCACTACAGAAAGAGCAAACAGCATTTATCTATGCAGAAGTTTCAGGTCTTTAATTCAGACAGCTTACTCATGTGCTGAGCAACACCCGCCGCTTGTAACCTAGGGGCCGACACAGAGAATTCACAACGGCCTCGAAACTCCAGGTGGGGATCTTTCCAGGTGGGGCTCTTTCCAGGTGGGGCTGTAAGAGCAGATAAATCGTATGTAGTTTGAAGAATACGGGATGTGATTTAGAGTTTATGGGATTAAGAGACCTTGCAGGTTACATGCTGCAAGATTGTAGGAAGCTTTAGCAGCTACAAAGAAAAACCTTGAATTTGAGACTGTGCTTGACTGGAGACCACCAAAGTGAAAGAAAGGAAAGCAGGGAAATTCTTGGACTAGGGGCCATCCAAGCCATGAAGCTTGAAAGGCCACAAGGAAGTTAGGAAATACCAACCCAGATCAGAAGCACATATACCATAATCACTGAAAATAAGAAAGCATCAAATCCTTCCCTACAATATATTTGAATTTTACCAGGTTCAACTGAAACTATGGAAAAGCAATTGGCAAGAAGATAACATCTGAAATTCCATTTCAAAGAAAAATAGTCATCATGATGTTACTTTAAATTTGCTCTATATTTTTTAAAGTTCATTTGTCTTTAATTTCATGTGTTCTTCATAAAGTTACTGTTTAAAAAAAGCAAGGCAGATATCTCCAATATGATAGACCAGAAAACTGAGTTTTATAGAGTTAAATTGTTCTCCCAATGTCAAGGAATTAGTAAATGGTGGAACCAGGACTAATACTTCTATAGCTGGGAACTTCTAATACTGAGAGCTTCTAACTTTTTCCTCTACCTTAGTTATTTGTATTCTCTCTAAGTGTAAAGATTTTTCTATGATAGTAAATGTATATGGAGATACCCATGATAGTTGTTAAAATTTAGCACTCAAAGTTGAGAGTCTACCTTGTAAGCGAAAGATTGTATTTTAGTTATATGTGAAATGTATTTATTTAGCTTCAGTTGTGGTGACACAGTTGTTCAGTCAAAATGATAGATTATGAACCTACCATGTGCAAGACAGCCCAAATGCAGTGCTAGGTGAATACATGGAAAGAAAAATTCCTTGCAATAACTCCATGGCCACAGCTCATGCATAGAGGACATTTGTACTACTATAATGGAAAATGAAATCTTTACTTATAAAAGGAAAGAAAGTAAAAGCCATGATGATATATTTACTCCTGAAAGATGGCAAAATGCATATCTCTAACAGCAGATGTTGGCTCTTATCATTAACACATGGAATGTGTGATGGCAGTGTAACCAAAAGTGGGGTCTGGCTGCTCGCCGCTCAAAAGCCAATAAAGAGGCCAGGTTGGTGGAAAGGAAAGTTTGCTTTATTTCAGTGCTGGCAACTAGGCAGGGAGGAGGGGAGGGTGGACTTCTGTCCAAAGTCTCACTCCCCCCGACCCCAACCCAGCTGACAACCAGTGGGCAAGAGCTTTTATAGGTGAAGGGAGGGGCTCCATGCGGAAAGAGCACAGTCAACTCTGACCGTCATCTTGAAGTTCGTCATTGGTGGTCTGACCAGCGTCATCTTGATTGTACTGAGTACAATTAATCTTCAGTTCCAGGGCTGGTTTTGTCCCATTTCCTTGAGGCCAGTTCTCGGAGTTGTGGCAGCTTTTGTCATGGCTACAGTTGGGTCATCATGTAGTTAACTTCTTCCACATGCTGGGGTTTCAGTATCTACAAGACAGCTCACAGGATATGGCTCAGAATATTATCTATAGCCCTTGAGAAGGAACTAAAGGTCCTGGACTATGCTTAATACTAAACTATTATTATTTGGTCTCCTTTGACTGTTTTCCTTTGTTTCTGCATTTTCTCACTTCTCTGATTAAACTTATTCTTTGGCTAAAGTTTTTCCACAGACACGAGGCAGGTGGAAGACGTGGTGGCGGGGGACAAGGACCACAGCGTGCTGCTCTGTTGCAGCAGTAGATGGGAAGCCTCTTCAGCCCTCTTCCCAAACATGTTACACAGGCAGGGAGCAGGGTCTGCTGCTGCTTTGGGAGCAGAGAATAGAGGTAGAGTGAGAATTACAGAAGCAGGTGTTTTGCTTATTTAACCCGGCATACCCACATGATAAAGCATGAAGGTATGCATTTTAAGAATGTTAAAGTCAAGATAACAGGCTAAATACTAAATGTGACATCACCTGTGCTAAGGCCATATAGACCTCTTACTAAAGGAGAGGAGTAGCTATAAGGTTAGGAGAATACGTAAAGTTGTTAGCTTGATTATTTGGAAAAAGATGGGGGGAAGAATATATGTCATGGCAGTGGTGATATTTTAACTAGTCAGAATGGTATTTTGGAAGGATGAAGTTATAATTCCATGTTTGTTTTTCATTCAAAAGAGTTTGTGAGCAGCTAATTGCATATAAATATGATGATTTTATCCAGTCAGAAATTAAGATGTGATCATAAGTTGCTGATGTCATTTGGAGTATATGTTTGGACAAGATGTGTAGATCTTGGGCTTCCCTGGTGGCGCAGTGGTTGAGAGTCTGCCTGCCGATGCAGGGAACACGGGTTCGTGCCCCGGTCCGGGAAGATCCCACATGCCGCGAAGCGGCTGGGCCCGTGAGCCATGGCCGCTGAGCCTACGCGTCCAGAGCCTGTGCTCTGCAGCGGGAGAGGCCACAACAGTGAGAGGCCCGCGTACCGCAAAAAAAAAAAAAAAAAAAAAAAAAAAGATGTGTAGATCTTTGTGATGCTGTGTTCTGGAGGCTTCAGATGGGTTTATGCATATCTCTCAGGTCAATGAAGATGAGGACCATGTGAAGCATGGCATAGTGCAGCATCTGGGAAACTTCTGTGACATTGAAAAGAGACACTTCAATAGAAGGAGAGTGGTTAAGAGGCTCAGTTTTGGAGAATGGTCTTCATGCATTAGGTTAGGACCTACTGCTGCTGTATCAGAGTCTTTGAGGCAGTGAAGAGCTTGAGGGTCACATGACTCTCAATCGCTCAACACACACCAATTAGGAATCTGCAGGGTGCTAGGAACTGTGCCATGCTTTGGAATAGAAATGTGTGTTGCACAACAATTCTGCTTCCTATCTGTGAGGTGAAGTAATTGACTGATAAAGAAATAATATAAAATATTATATAACATTACTGGGTAATGGAAAATTAGAGATTTTCTGATTCCTTGATTGGATGGCAGAATAAAGTCATGCAGAATTCTCTCCACCACTTCTCCAATAAGTAGCAATGAAAGATAAAATTTAAAACCTCTATTTAGATGAGAGAAAATGTAAATTTGCACATAAGCATGTAGATATAATTTTCTATTATAACTCAGAATGCTATGCTTATTAACAAATGATCTGTTTTGTTGTATAGTTCCTAGAGGTGTGTCCAAGTCAGTAAAGAAGATGCTTAGAAAGTGAAATAATGACATTGTGATACCAGTTATGAATTGAGGGGCATTGTGTATTTTTCCTCAAATTTAAATTTTTATCCAGTATTTGTTAAATTTTTATCCAGTATTTGTTTTAAAGATAATTCCATATTCTTGCTTCATGGTATAGGCATAGAAGCTACCACTAGCCTTTAAATCTGTGCTGGGCTCCATAGATACTAGGAGGAATAAAATAGACTCACTTGCTTCTCTCAGAAAACTCATAACGACAGGGAGCATGAAAGAACTTTGTATTCCAAAATCACAAGTGGTTTAGTCCAGCAGGTGCGGATAATGGTGAATATCAGAAAGGCAGGATCCCAACTGTTGTTGCTATGTTGAGTGCAGTTCTCTGATCAGTGAGGGGCCATCAAAGTCCTTTAAACTGGGGGAAACCCAGATCAGATACGTGTTAGAGAAATGACTCTGAAGGTCATAATTAAAAAGGATTAGAGAAAGACAAACACACTGGAGGATGTAACATTAGTCTAGGTGAGAGATGATGAAAACGTAGTTTAGGGCAGTGGCTGTGAAAAAGGTGCTAGATTCCAGTGATAACGAAAAGCTAAAATCAGTTGGACATAGTGAACCATCGTTTTTGAGAGATATGATCAGTAGTGATTTTTTAAAAACTGAGAAAAAGATAAGGTTGAAATTTAGGAGGAAAATGTATAATTAATATTCTAAAATGTATTTGTAAGTGAGTTATTTCAGAATTCACAAAGGTGTGTTTATAAGTGTTTGTCAAATAGATAGTTAGAAAGAAATGTAGACAAAAATATTTCCCAGGGAAATAATAAGAGTTAACTTGTACTGGGCACTTACTACTGTTTTAAGTAACTTTCCAAGCATCAATTAACAAATTTAACAACTCTTGAAGTGGGTACTATTTAGTCCCATTTTACAGGTAAGACAGGAGAAAGGATACAGGGAAATTAAGTTGTCTCCTCTGTATTAGTCCCACATGGTCTGTATTCAAACCCTCTGCCATCACCCACCACACCCTGCCGCCTCTTCAAGATGTAAATGGTAACTAGACTCACAAGCAAGCCCACAAAATGCTACTTTATTCTATTCTTACTTAACTATAGAATTACTGATACAATCCTGTGATTGAGAGCTGGAGTGAGAGACTTTTTCATTCCAGAAGAAGAAAAATATTCTTTTCCCTTGCCTAGGTTTAATTTTAAAATATTCACAATCACAGCTCACATCTTTCTGCAGATTACTCTTCCTTAAAAAACATTCTCGGGCTTCCCTGGTGGCGTAGTGGTTGAGGGTCCGCCTGCCGATGCAGGGGACGCGGGTTCGTGCCCCGGTCCGGGAGGATCCCACATGCCGCAGAGCGGCTGGGCCCGTGAGCCATGGCCGCTGAGCCTAGCGCGTCCGGAGCCTGTGCTCCGCAACGGGAGAGGCTACAGCAGTGAGAGGCCCGTGTACCACAAAAAAACCCCAAAACATTCTCACCATGTCTTTGCCTTGTCAGACAAGATATTGGTAAATAGCTCTTCGTTGTCTCTCTCATCAAGTCCAGTTTCTTCTACTTGATTTCAAGTTCTTCTTTAATCTTGCTCTGTTATTTACAACCAGTGATACCTCCTACTTTTTTCAACATCAGGAAGATGCTGCTATTTGGCCTTGTTTACGAATTATCTCCTCCCCACCTCCCTTTTACCCCGGGGGCCCCATCACTGTGTTCATTGGCTCAGTCTCCCGGGCTTTCCAGCTGCCCCAGCCTATCACAGAAGCATCCATCCTTTCTCTGCAATTAGTTTCTCCCTCAACACCCGTTTTACTACCACCTTCACTGTACCCCATTTATCCTTCAGAGCACCTGATCTACACTATCCTTTAAGAAAAAAAAAAAACCAATTTGAATTAATTTGCACTTCAAGCATTCTAAAATATTTATAGAGTGCCTACCGAATGCCAGAAACAGCTAAATCCCAAAGGACATAAAGCAAACATTTCCATTTGGCTTCTGCCCTCCAAGAGCCCTTGATCTAGTGGGAGAGACACACACACACACATAATCTGACAGAACACAATAGGGGAATCACAGCACCAGCAGCAGAAGCAAAGCACAGAAGAGAGAAGTCTACCTCCTGAGTGTCAGTGAAGGCTTGGAGGAAACAACTGTGAGTTGTGTATTGAAGACGGGGATTTCCCTCGTGTAGAAAAGTGAGAGAGAATGTGAGAACAGAGAGCAATGCAGTGGAAGCACAGAAGGTGATTCTATTGCTCTGATCCAGAAATGGAGAGTAATTAATTCATTCTTCAAGCATCAGGGCCAGACCTTGGTTCTGTAAACTCTATTCCCACCACATCCTTTTTTTTCTGGTCAGAATTGCCAGTAGCTCTTTATGGCCTCTTCCATTACACTCAGCTTCTCCTAGCGGACCCTCCAGATTTCCTGCAATTCATCCCTGCCTTTTATATACACTTTAATATATAATATCACTTGCTCCTTTTATATACTCTTTTGTATACACTTTAATAAACAGTATTACTTGCTCCTTTGCAAATCTGAAGGATGGCATTCTTTGGTGTTTGCTGGTTTTGTTTTTCAGGTAGATCAGAAGAGGTTTAATTGCTCCGTGTCTGCTGGCCCTGCACCACAACTAAGCTAACAGGTATTCCTTTATGAGAAGCAGAGCCATCGAAATAGCAGCAGGAGCCCATGCATTAACTCCTGTCTATTTCTCAGGTCAAGCTCAGCACGTATGTTTGTAAAGTCAGATTCGTGTGGTTTCTGTTAAGTTGGGTTCCGTTGAATACACTTGGAGCTCAGCGTGCAAGGGGTGACGATCTAAGTGGAAACATGGAATTACAATAACATATGACCAGCAGATCCCCTGCCCAGTAGATCCCTAAAACACTCGTGCAAATGTCAGAGCTGAAGAAAGCTGTGGGTCTCTTTCATTTAGAAAAAGAACATTTTAGCCACATATTCTGTCTGGCTTTCAATCTTAACAGTGCTTATCTCTAGCTAACTGACAGAGGGACACCAGGTTAAATCTAGAACTTTCTCTTGTATTTTACTATAGGTCTAACCATCTGTGTAATAAGTGTCTGCAAACTCATGTCACTTTTAAAAAGTATGTGTGAGTTGTTTGCCTCCTTTCTGTGAATTGTGAAATATTTTAGAAATGTGATTTATATGAACACAGTTCTGCATATGTAGCTTAATTTTCTCTATTTGTTTTTCTCGAGTTAGCTGTCCAGTCATTCATTTTATTTAATTTTAGTTCCATAATGAAATGGTGAGACTTGAACAGTATGTGTTTGTCTTCTGCTAAACTAGAACCAACATTACCTAAAACAAATGTGCCTGTTGTTTCTTCCTCTGAGCATCTTTAAGATCTATGATTAATCATTCATTAAAAATATACTGTGCATTCTTTTTTTTTTTTTTTGCGGTACGCGGGCCTCTCACTGTCGTGGCCTCTCACTGTTGTGGCCTCTCCTGTTGCGGAGCACAGGCTCCGGACGCGCAGGCTCAGCGGCCATGGCTCACGGGCCCAGCCGCTCCGCGGCATGTGGGATCCTCCTGGACCGGGGCATGAACCTGTGTCCCCTGCATTGGCAGGCGGACTCTCAACCACTGCGCCACCAGGGAAGCCCCTGTGCATTCTTAAGTTATATATAAAACTACAAATATACTTAATTAAAGTCTATGAATTTCAAAAGGGAAACAAAGATAACCTTCAGTAGTGGAAACCTGGGATATCTGAAATAATGAAATACATGTTGCAGGTTATTTCTTATGGAGCTTTGCTTGTTATTCATGGAGGTTTAGAATAGACAACACCTCACTTGTTACTGTGCCCAAATCATCAAATGCCAGCAATTTGAGAATCCCTGCTACTGTTACATACCTAAGGGATTTCTAGTGCTGTCACAGACCCATGGAACACTAGACTAGATCTACTTATTGCTACTTACCAAACTTAGGGAGAGAGGTCCAATTAAATTAAATCAATTAATTACATTTATTTTAACCTCAAGGTCAATCAGAAGAGGTCTTTTATTGTTTAATAATAGAGTTAATTACATTCAATCACTGAACTTGAAAAAAATACCCCCCTACAGCACTTAACTCTAATGAGGCTCACAGAAGCATCCTATTGAAATATTTTATTCTCTTGTTCGTATTCTTCAAGCTACGCTGAGATGCATTAGACAGAACAGTAGAGCAGCTGGGTAGGGGCTATTGAAGGGCCACTGCCACAAAGCCAAGAGCATGCTTTTCCCTTCAGAGCAGATTGCAGGTTTGCCGATCACCATGCACTATCTTTTATCATTTGTTAATATCAGTAGTTACAATCTTTTGAATTGAATTTAGGAATTTGATCACCTCTTTGATCCTCTCAGAAGCTTCTCTCAAAATTGATAGTTTTTACTGTAGCTAACAACATAAAACAAAGGGTAACAGTAGAAGATAAAAATACTTCAGCAAAAACTTGTTACTGATGATCACTGAAAGTATTAAAATCTAATTTTTACTTAGTGATAGAACTTGTATATCCTTCATAACAGCTTTATACTTTTGGAGGAAAACGAGTGCTGGTAGAATAGTGTATTTTTGTACCACTTATAAATCCAGTACTTTAAGAGACCATTTGACTGTGCGTCAGTGTTTCGGGCTATGTAATAATCACTGTGTGAACTTCGGGAGGGCATTGCTTGTGGAAGAGTCAGGGACAGCCAAGACTTCAAGATTATCTTTCAACTTCAGTTCAGCCTACCCTGAGCCTCAGCATCAGGAGTGTGATAACTAGTGATAGCATGTCACCTGGTATCTGCCTAGTCTCATTTTTTGAAACATGTTTGGATATTTGTTCAGAGTTTGTAGAGCTTACAATGGTGATGCTGGAGAAAAGGGAGTGTTTAGTTTATTTCAGGTGCAAGTTGATCTGATCTAAGTCAGTGTCATTGATAAACAATCAGATAACCAGATTTATCACTTTTCCCATTTTCTCTGGACTCTGTTTGCATCCTGCAGCATCTTAAACACAGAGACTCTCCAAGTTCCTGTATTATACTAAATGTAAGAAATATTTGTCAGGGTCTCATGACAAAGTATTACCTTTCCCATGCAAATATTCTTGTTAGTACCATGTAGTTGTAGATTCAAAAAAGAACAAAAGAGGTTTTAATTAAAATATTTGACAGTCCAGCTCTTTGAAGACATAGTCTTAACTTGTTATTCTGTAATAATTAGAGTGGAATTAAGTCTGTGTGCAGAAGGAGGAGATGAAAAGGATGATAATTTTCTTCATATTCTGATTGGCTCCCTGAAATATTTAAATAAAACCTTTACTCTAAACATCTCCTTTCATGATATTGTGTAAGAAAATAAAGAACGAGTAAGGGACATAAAGGAATCCGCCAATGATTGGAGACAGGATTTTCTTTACATTGTCTAATAGACTCGTTTATTATTGTAAGCTGGTAAAAAGAGACTTATGCTTCGTGTTGAAGAAAGAGTTATTTGTGCTTGATACATTGAAGACACTGTTCAAAAGCATTTTGTCCTTATAAAAGGATGACCCCTGTAGTAATTCTTAGGCAAGGAGGGACAAATTCAACCAACAAAAAGCACATCTCGCCCCGAGTTCCCCATGATTTCTCCACATATAGCAAAAAAATACACATCAGTAATTTATTTGAACATGCACATCAGTGAGTAGCACAGTTCCAGGCTACTCAGGAAACAAAAGGGAGAATATCAGCATTACCTAAATAAAAAAGAGAGGTGACTTACACCATTTTAATTGTCTTAAAAACACGGATAAGAGGAGCAATTAAAATAGCATCCTAAATAGTACTAGCTAATGTAGATTACATAAGTATACAATATGATTCAACTCAGAGTGCTCTGACAAGCATAAGCCACCAGCCCTAGGAAACAAGGCCCAGATCAACTGCCGAGAAAATGTTAGATTCAGATGTAACAAAAGTTACCTTTATTTCAGTCCTGAATGCAAAACACAAGTCATGTGTGAAGACAGCATTCTAAAAAAGGTGGCTCTGTTTAAGCAAGGAGGCCGATTCCTTCTGCATTTTTATTACGTTTGAATTCTCTTTCTGACATTTGCTTTCTCTACCCTTCCTCCCCTGAGCACTAATTTATCAAAAAAACAAAAAACAAAAAAAAACTAAAAAGGATTTCAAGGTGCAAGTTGTACATTCTTATCGTTATACCGTTTCATCTCTTTCTGGAAGACAGTATTACAATCAGCATTACAAGGTTAATTATTTTTCTCTGAATATCTGTTTCACATACATGTATTTCAAAATCATAATGTTGATTGGGAAAAGAAACCTACCAACGAGAGAGTGATGCGTCAATACCCTTCCTATTGTGCTGTGTCTTTCCCATCCCTTCTCCCTTTCCCTGTAAAGAGCTGTAAAAAATTTAAGGCAGATGAGGTATATTGCTGAAGGAAAAAGTTATTTTTGAAAAAAAACTCAAAAAAACTTTTATTCTGCCCTTCTACTCAAGAAAGACTACTCAACTATAAATCTAGTGCTAGAAAAAAGCAGGAAAGACACCGTTTGCATGTACCCTACTATGTCTTCTATTTCTAGAATGGCTTTTTGTTAATTTAATTTTAATAGAAAAAATAAGCACCTTAAGCTATGAACAAGAAAAGAACTTCATTCTTAGTGAGTCTAGAATCCAAACGGAATTAAGAACACTCACTCAAACTCTTTCACTCATTCTCACAAAGGCCAACGCTACTGATCAGAATTGTAAAGTGCTGTACTTAGTATAAACACTTGTATACACTGCAGACACTGAAAAATAACCCTCCAGCACATTGTGTTATAGTTCCAAAAATATATTTACAGTCTATTACAAAGATTACAAATGGAAGTGTCTAGGTGACTATATTATGCTAATTAAAATTATTTTACAGATTATTTCTCCTTAGGGACAAAAAAACATTTTAGTGAAATTAAAATGATTTTTCTAGTCAATCAAAAAATAAATTAAAATATCAAACAACACTGTACAGTGATTTAAAAGAAAAAAAAGGGGTGGGGAGGGGTTGGGACGCAATCCTTTTGAGTTTTTCTATAGCCATCTTTGGTCCTAAATGTGGGAAAACACATTATGTAGCACTGAAAATACCTGTTCTTTTGTGATGCTCTGCAAGTAAAATAGAAAAATATAGTGCATTTTCAATGTATTCAGAGCCCACTACAGAGAAATGTGTGTACAAAACAAGACAGTATAAATAAAATTTACAAGTTTTACAAAGGAACATTTACAGGTTTTGTTTCTGTTATTTGATCGTTTGTTTGTGGGTGCCCACATTATCATACAAGACCAATTAGGACCGATCCCTGGGATCTTTCTCTATTAAAATCATTATAAACAGCCCAATTCTCTTTGGAAATACAACAGTTCAATTCTGGGGTAGTTCATGATTTTCGTTACTTTTGAAAGCATTACTCACAATATGTATACATTCCTGAAATAGCTATAAAGACACATTTAATTATTGCTTATGAAATTCTAACACAGTAATCAAATAATCTTGTTTAATAAAGCTTAAAGAAAAAGCCAGACCCTTCACCTCTTCCTTACATGGTAAAAAGCGTTCTTTCATTTAAAAAGCTTCTCACATCAGCGTTCACATATAAAAAGACTTTGTTTTTTAAAAACTGCTGTGGTGATATTCTGTGCAGCAAATTTGTTTTGGAAGGTGAAAATTGTGAACTGCCCCTTTTATCATGCTTCAGAGTTCTAATATAAAACTTAACTCTTTCCTTTCATGTTTGGACTGCATTAAACAGAATAGGATATAAAATATATGTCAACTATTTCTCCTAAATCTCCTAATGTCTCGATATTGAAAAAATCGTGATGTGCTCAGATTAAATTTTAGATAACACTGGATAGTCTTGCTTTCAGAGACTTGCCTCCACCAACATTCTTTAGATGAAGTGCCTCATCTTTCTTTTTATAATCATAAACCTACAATTTGAGTTTTTATTAAGTTCTGTCTAGTAAAATCACTCTATAAACAAACTGTTAAAAGTGCCTTATAGTATTTATGGATCATTATTGCTTTTTTCTTTGAAAAGATAGTGTGTTGTCAGATCTTTACAAAAAAACTTTCGTTTTAAAAAATATCAGAGCGCTTGGCAACTTGCATTTTCTTGACTACCTGCCAATTAGCAAACAATATCAAAACAGCACTGATTAAACAAAATTAAATGGCACAAAAGGGATACCAATGTTCTGACAGAGATATATCTTCAATCATGCTATGCTTTTTTTTTAATTGGAGATTCTTTCAAAGGTACCCAGTGTAGTAATGTGTCATAGATTAACACTACAAAGGTCCAAAGCTATAAACAACTTTCTAAAACAAAGTCCTTATGAAGAATAAACACAAATGATTTTAAAAAGGAATAGTCTGAAATCACATATTTAAGGAAAATATTTCATTGATTTTAACAATAAGATCATGATTTTATTTGACAAATATATTCTTTCTTAAATTCTTTATGTACATTTTAAAAAGTCTATCAGATAAAAAGGAGGTTAGAGAGCTCAAGGTGTTTGGATGTTTTTTCAGGTAGTACTTTGTTTATTGTCACTGCTGTTTTCCTGGCCACCAGTGGTGGATCCTAAATTCCCTTTTTATATATTCTGGTGGCACTTAGGAGTTCAAGTCTATAGGTGCTTCTTAAATCTTCTCTTCACTGTAGGAAGGACCCAGGATATCAACTGTCTGCTAGCAGCATTCTACGCATATACTGAAGGCCAGTACTGTTCTCTCGTGGTCCATAGTCTCCCTCATAAGGGAGAAACGCTTATCACACTTGAATGCCGGTTCCATGTAAATGGAGCATTTGTGCTCTCATAGTCTGAATGCTGCTCATGATTTTCTTTTGATGGCCCACCAGTGTGATCCCTAAACTCATCACATCCCTGAAAAAGACAAATACAGTTTTTATTAGTTACCTTACAAAAATTTTATTTGGTACTAAACTGTCATCAACTCTTTAATTAATCTGTTTATCTTAGGCACACAGATCTTATCTTGGTGTTCTTGGATATTAAGATCCTATTCCCACAGTGGGTCGGACTGGCAACCTGCATCAACATTATCCTTTGTAAAACCCTGCTACTCAGGATCTCAGTTTGTCATGATCAGTTATTTTTAAACTATTTGACCTTTTTTTTTTAACAGGGTGAGGTGACTTTATTTTTTGGCCGCTATGCGCGACTTGTGGGGTTGCTCCCCGAGACCAGGGATCAAACCCGGGCCCTAGGCAGTGAAGGCACTGAGTCCTAACCACTGGACCACCAGGGAATTCTTTGATTTGACATTTTATTTAAGAAATTATCAAAGCCTTAAAATTATTATTAACTTAAGGTACAGCTAGGAAACGTTACTTGAAATGTAGTATTCTTGAATCTAAGGAAAGTTAAAAATATTTCATTGTTTAAATGGGATATAGTATGAATGGAAACATTGCGTGGCTCTAGTAGATCAAGAATCATCAAGGATCATACAAAGTATTTCACTGAGTTTAATCAACGTGTGGTAATCCTGAGCATATTACTGGTTGTATACTTCAGTTTAGTACAATCATTTGACCACATTTTGGAAAAAAAAAATTCCTTAAAGTGTGCAATACCTATGTTTAATAGCCTAAATTTGCCATACGCCAGCTGTATCTATTAGCCAAAAAGACTGAGCTTAGGTATTTACAAGTAGCTAAAATATAGCCACAGTAGAGTACTGCGGTATTTCATAGCCGTGGTCTAATGAGACCTTGAGAAGCACGGTTTTTCAGGGGAGTAGATTACTTTGCAGAGACAGGTGTAATTACATCAGCTCTACCCACGTAGTGTCTAGCAGAAAACCAAACGAGAGCGCATGCACATGCCGAAATTCATGTATATGCCATTTCCTGACATGCCAGGAAAGAGTATGTGATTGCTGGCTTTCTTCTCATCTGAAAAATGTGAAACACTTCTCGCAACAGTACATAAATAGCATCCCACTAATAGAACCTTGATAATTGTTTCCCATTTTCAAACACACTGACTGAGAGGAACTGCATTGCCTGTAAGAGTTATGCTGCAGCCAAGGAAGCTGAGGTCCAGAGATACTAAATTTATTTCCTAAGACCACATAATCAGTTATAGAGCCGGAAAGAAATATTTACTTCTTTTTACCTCCAGTTCAGAGCAATTTCAAAAACCGTTTTATCAGGTCATTCTTCAATTAAAAAAAAAATCAATCAATCACAAACCTTCCAAAACTTAAGTTAAATTCTTATTACGGTTAATTGAATTAGGCGTCCTTTGACCTCTTCAGAAAGTGCTCATACTGGATTTCATAATGCATTTTGGTATTAAAATTTCGAGATTTTTAATGTCTGATACAAACATGGTGAAAGAAATCCTCTTTTGCAATGGAGAAAGTTTCCCCAGTGACTAGGAATCTAAATAATACAGCAGGAGTTTGGGATTGATATGAATATACTGCTATATTTAAAATAGATAACCAACAAGGACCTACTGTATAGCACAGGGAACTCTGCTCAATACTCTGTAATAACCTAAATGTGAAAAGAATTTGAAAAAGAATAGTTATACATGTATAACTGAATTACTTTGCTGTACACCTGAAACTAACACAACATTGTTAATCAATTCTACTCCAGTATAAAATAAAAAATTTAAAAGATAGATAATACAGCGGTTAATGAAAGAGGAAGTCTCACTGGGTGGTGTTTTGAACTCTGGCTATGGAGACAAATTAGCTACCACTTACGATTGAGTCAGTTTAGGGCAAATATTTAAATTCTCTGAGCCTTAGCCTTGTCATATGTAAAACTACTGACTTAATAAAATTGTTGCCATGAAGGTTAAAAAAGATATTGTATGTTCAGAAGTCTGTTTAGCAAAATGCCTGGGACATAGTAGGCACTTATTAAAGAGACAATTTTCTCCCTGATTTTAGGGCTCATACCTCTTTAATATATGGAAGATGACCTAAAGTCTAACGTTTGGATTGCACCTGATACATTCTTCAATATAATTTTGCAGGTTTAAGCTTACTCGATAGTCATCCTGGCGACTGATTCAAGGGAGTTGTAGCCGGCTGCTGTGAAGTTATCCTTATATCTTTCCATCTTAATAGCTTGTAGCCATTCTCCAACTGAACAAAAGGCAGTGAAGTCAGGAGTGTTTTGATCCAAAAGAGGGCTTATTGGCCTGGGTGAGAATAATACAGAAAAGCAAATTTTTTCATGAATTACGAAAGAAAGCATGCCTTACCCCACAAAAATAAGGATATAAAAAATAAAATTACGTATTTAATTGATATTGTAATAACAAATAAACAGATATGCTAATAAAAATCTAATGTGTAAAGTTTGCCCAATAATTACAAATTCCAAATGCATAAACAACAAGGTCCTACTGTAGAGCACAGAGAACTATATTCAATATCCTGTGATAAACCATAAGTGGAAAAGAATATGAAAAAGAATGTATATATACGGATAACTGAATCACTTTGTTGTACAGCAGAAATTAACACATTGTAAATCACCCATGCCTCAATAAAACAAGTTTAAGAAAAACACCTAGGGCTTCCCTGGTGGCGCAGTGGTTGAGAGTCCGCCTGCCGATGCAGGGGACGCTGGTTCGTGCCCCGGTCCGGGAAGATCCCACATGCCGCGGAGCGGCTGGGCCCATGAGCCATGGCCGCTGAGCCTGCGCGTCCGGAGCCTGTGCTCCGCAACGGGAGAGGCCACAACAGTGAGAGGCCTGAGTACCGCAAAAACAAACAAACAAACAAAAAACAAAAAAAACCAAAACCCTACTAACTACAAAATTTCTATTTTATTTAGATATGATGACCAGCAGATTGCATCTTCCATATACTTTTCAGAGTATGGCCAACAATATTTGTAATCAGTAAATATTTGTTCATTTGCTTCTCTGAAAGTAACTGGGAGTACAGAAAGCACATCTGGCTGTGGACTAACTTGTTCAGAGGGTGCTTTTGAGAACATAATGCGCCCACTGTACTAATGGCACCCCTTGTGCGCCTTGTGAGTTCATACACCTCCGCAAGGGCCTGACTACAGTACAGACAACAGAGCAATAGGTCTACCTGGCAGCTGAAGCTGAATAACTACTAATCTACATTACCATCACCATGAAGCATGCATGGGACGGTTAGGTTCTTTATAATGGGTATACCTCTTAAATCATATATTGAATTACCTTAATAATCTTTAACTTCATGGAATCATTTTACTATGAAACTCAAAGCAAAACAATCCAATAGATAATATGGATATAATAAAAAACTAGGGCAACAGCAATAAAAATCCATGTAATATTGATAATTTGAAAATGTGAAATGCCACCTAATCACACAAATCCACTTGAGAAATTTTTCTAAAATGACAGAGTGATATTGATCATAAATTTTATTTAAGGCAATAACAATGACTAGATCTCTTTAAACACTGATTTAACTAAGGCAAGCCATCTGAAAAGAAAAAAAAACTTATAAAGATAAGAAATTTAATATGGACTTTAATAATTTAACACAAATGTCGATTTGCCATTGGAGTGGGGCTGAGGAGATAAATGGTTCATATGAAGTTTGAATTTCTCCCAGACTTCATTTCTTTAGCTATTTCTTACCTACTACACGTTCCCAGGGGTGTCTTCAGACTATTTGGGTTTCGAATCATTTTGTCTAGAATTCCAACTATCTGTTCAAACTTTGGCCTTTCCGCACGTTCCTTCTGCCAACAATCCAGCATCAGCTGGTGCAGCCCAGCTGGGCAGTCCATGGGTGCTGGTAAGCGATAACCTTCTTCTATTGCTTTTATAACCTAATAGCCAAAAGGACATTAAAATATTACTGACTGAGATTCAATTATAATCAAATGAATTGCCCAGGAGGCAAAGTGATTTATCCAGATAAGAGTAAAGTACACTGCTATACAAAAGACTTACTTATTTTTTCCAAAACATCCATGGATATTAAGCGTGCTGTTAAGGGGTGCGTGAAGCGCAGGGTATGATGACATTTCCTAGCTAATTCAGCAATAGGGAGCAGCAATTAAGCTCACCCAGGGCACAACAGATGGAAACTTTTTTAATGTCATCCCAGAGGTTTTCAAAAGGGAAGATGTTAACGGAACCATTTTATTGTATATAGCTGTGCATGTACATATCTTCCCATACATTTATGTATGAATTCCTCAAGTTGTAAAAAGAAGGTCTGAGTTACCCAGAATTAGCCCCTACCACAAAGTTTCACTTTTTGAAGAGTTCAAATGATACTTTTCAACAAGATATCCAAATATGTGAATGTACTATGACAGAAAATGTTACCAAGCACACTATTATTTTAAACAATATGAAGCTTATATACTGATGAACTGTATAGTGTTACAAGATACAGTATTGTGTTAGAACCAATTTGTACTGTTCATAAAGGTGATTGGATCACTTCCCAACTCCAAGTCCCGTGACCTCACACAGGCAGACTGAAACCAGCCTTGGGGGCTGGAGGGAGGAAAGTGTTATACCAGGAAATTGGGAAAGGTTACAAATCAGTTTCCCACTCAGAGTGCTGGCTGTTAAACTTTTATCAGCACATCACTACCCATTTATATCTATTGACAGCCTAAGAGGCTATTTGTATCAATCTTTGAATGTTAATGCACACTAAGCCTCCATAAACATTTGTACATGGCAATCAGAAAGTCCAAAAATTACTTATTTAGACTTGGGTTTTTTATTTATATGGAAAGCAAAAAAAGATTTTAAAATCAGACATTGTTACAAATCTGAGCAGCACAGGGAAAATAATAGGAAAGCAAAAAAACACAAATAAGAAGGACTTGTAAAACATCAAAATATTATTCAAGAGGGATTAACAAATCCTTTGATACTAACATAATAGTAATAGAAATGTAGGAAAAAATGGCTCTCTGGAAGAAAAAAGAGGTAACCTTGAGTTTTGAAGAAAAGAGGACTAAAGTAGGCAGACAAAAGCTGGCTTTAAGAAACGTCAATGAACTTAATATTTGTAGGGAAACATATCCTTAAGATGCTTGCTGACATTCAAGAATAGCACATTAAAATGTGAAAGGTTGTAGGATGGAATAAATAAAGTAGCTAGCATCAACAATTTTTAGACAAAATCCTCTGTATAAGAAAAACTGTGTCCACTTTTCTTTAAGGAAAATTTATATATGCAAATTGATAAAGTTTAAAAGGTAAAGAGATAAATAGAATAATTTTTGAAAAATTTCATAAGTATAAAATCTTCAGCCCAAAATCTCCCCTGATCACTAGTCTGTAAGTCCATTAGTTTACTAGATATCTTCCCCTGGATTTTCCATAGGAACTTCATACTTTATTTAAAATTGAATTTTTTTACCTTTCCCCAAAGCTCTTACTCTTTCATTTAATGACACTTCCAGTCATCCCATCCAGAGAGCTGAAATGAGAACAATCTAGACTCTCTTACATGCACAGACAATTAGTCGCCACTTTCTGATGATACTACTTCCTAAATACAATATACTCAAATGGTAGAAATATTTTTTCGTATATGTATATGGATATCTCTCTATCTGTGTGTGTGTGTGTATATATATATATATATATATATATATATATATACATACACAGTGCTGTAATTGGAAATGGCTTTACTCTGAAAATTAGGTTAGTGGATTGGTGAAAATTATTTATTTTTGCTTATGTACTTTTGTTTTAAAGCTTATTTACCCTAAAGTTTATTATTAATTTTGAATACAACAATTTTTAAAATGTTACCTTTATATTTGTTTTATTAAATTGGTATGGGGTGGGGGGAAGTGTGGTAGAA
Organism: Delphinapterus leucas; assembly: GCF_059928025.1. Taxonomy (NCBI): domain Eukaryota; kingdom Metazoa; phylum Chordata; class Mammalia; order Artiodactyla; family Monodontidae; genus Delphinapterus; species Delphinapterus leucas. The sequence goes on from NC_143140.1 coordinate 33,015,169, forward strand.
AATACCATGAACATAATAGATTAAAATACAACACATAAATATATATTTATTTTTGCAGTAATGGAGCCATTATCCCATAGTTATGTAGTTATGTCTTTACCAAGTCTCACACTATGGGATCTTTCCTTCAGTACTTTATTTTGAATAACAGCTAGGGAGAAAACACTTTAGCGTTAAGTGACTTTAATCAGTGTTGGTATTGAATGCTAGTGAAAGTCGTATGAGAGTTTTAAAATTTTCCTGTTTATGACTCTGTAACTACAAATGTTGGATATCATTGTAAACATTCCTCTATAATATCCCTTTAAAAAGCACACAAGAAAACATACACAAATGGGACCTCTGTAAAGATCATCAACATATAACTACAGGAGGAATTAAATTAAAAAAAAAACTTTTAAATGCAAAGAATTTCATGTGGCTTTGTATAACACTCCAGGGACAGCGCTATTTTAGGATTCAAAAGTGCTCTATGTTAAGTTAGATAAAACTAAAAATAATGTGCTTTGGAAAGCTGGATTAAGTTATTTAAACAGTGGCTCAAGTTGTGAATAAGTAAATTAATAACTGGTAAAACTTTATATATTCAAAATGACCAAATAGTAAACATTTATTTTTACGGGGAAAAGAGTGGCTTTCCTCTATCTTGAGGTTGCCTGTATCTGAACATATGCAGTATTTTTCTGAATTGATGGGACTCCACCCCCATGCTCATAAGATTGGGGCAATGCTTACTATTTTCTACCACCTCCTATTTCCCCACTTGTACCTTTTTCTCAGAAGTTCTGAAAGGAACAATGCAGGTAGAGAAATCTTTCCTTTTTTATTTCCCTCTAAATAATCTTTGAAACGTACATCTAAACCTTATCATGATCCTCTTGACAAAATACCCTTCAACAGCTCTCCAATTAGAATTCTTTGGCTTTGAGCACAATATATTCTTAAATCTTTGTGCCAATGAATAAAGTAACATGAAATAACTCTTACAGGAAGGAAAGAGTTAGTAAACTTCTGTAGTTATCCTATTGCACTACAGAAATTTGACGATTCCTAGTATTAGAACAGAGAACATTTATCAACACAAAATGAAACTTCTAGCTCTCAAAAACACAGTGGTTGGGCTTCCCTGGTGGCGCAGTGGTTGAGAGTCCGCCTGCTGATGCAGGGGACACGGGTTCGTGCCCCGGTCCGGGAAGATCCCACGTGCTGCGGAGCGGCTGGGCCCGTGAGCCATGGCCGCTGAGCCTGCGCGTCCGGAGCCTGTGCTCCGCAAAGGGAGAGGCCCCAACAGTGAGAGGCCCGCGTACCGCAAAAAAAACCAAAAACAAAAAACACAGTGGTTTACAAATTTTTAAAGGAGCAGCAGCAAAGTATAATTAAAATAAGAGACGCTCTGGACTGGGAATGGACTTTGGGACTCCAAAGCTGCCATTAACAATCACGCTCCTACCTACAGGGGCACCAGAGATAACGTGCTGCGAACCTTGGTCTCTATAGGACATAGTTTGGCATAATTCAAGGCAAGCCTGTTGAGGATAAACCCGCCCTCAAGGGATGATTCAGCCAGGAACTGAGACTTGAGGTTCCGCAGGTTTTATCTGGTTAGCCTGCCAGAGAAACAAGTTATCTTTTAAGGATACAATAATCATAGTAAATATTTATTGAATACTTACTATACGATTAGCATTGTTTTAATTATCTCATTTAATCTTTACAAAAACCTTATTAGGCAGGTATTTTTATATTGATTCTAGAGACAAAGAATCGGAGGTGCTGAGAAGTTAAGCACCGGGAAAACATCACATAGCTGTCAGTAGAAGAGACAGAATTTGATGGAGGCTGTCTGACCAGAGCCCATGCTGTTGAGAGCTGCGTTATATTTCCAACTGGGAAAACAAAAGTGTGCTGTGCAAATAGTTACACGTTCTCAGAAACAACAAAACACACAGTAAGATGACTGATCCTACGCTTCTAAAAGCATTACGTAATTATCCATGGAATTCATTTAAAACATCTTTTTGTGAAATTACTAGAAACCCCTTGGATTTGCCTGTCGAGGTATGGCCTTAGCATTATAATAAAAGTCAAAGAAAAAAAGGAAAATATTCATAGCAATTTCTAATTCTAGATCATTCCCAGAGGGATAGGAAGTGACTAGGGTAAATGACATTTTAAAAGAACACTGGGATCCAACAGGGGACACTTCTTAGACTGCAGAGAAATACTTGGAAAACACACATTTGCTTGCCGAGATGTATTTCAGTATTACTACAGTATGACACTAGTTAAGAGAAAAAGGAGCACAGACAGACCCCATGATAATGGGCCTATAATACCTCAAAATGGGAGATAACATGATTGGCTTCTGTTCTCCACTTATGCCCATTTTCATCTCATTAACCTCACAATAACATGACCCACATTTTAGGCAATTAAATATTTTGGACCCCACCTACAGGATTACAGCAAAGTTTTACCAAAAAATCCACAATTTTTTATATCTTAATATAAAAAAAGTAATAAATCAGTGGTGACTTTTAAAAGGAAAAGTTGAGGGCTCACAGTTTAGCTGAGGATAAACTTAGTTACAAGCATATTATATTTTCAAAGCTCTTAAATGTCTTTTCATGGACCACTTTAAAGAATTATCTTTATGTCTCCTATCTTTATGGGTGCTTAATTTTTTACTATCCTTGTGACTACCTACCAGTAAATTGGATGATTTATTGGCCTACCTTAAGGTAAGAAGAAATGACTTTGTTGAGTACTATAAACAGGAAAAAAGTAATCCATATAATGAAGAATTTTAAAATTTCATAATTTGACTATGAAAATTATATTTGGACTAATTAAGACATAAATTCAATTAAAAGACAGCTGCTGTGAATGCCAAATATAAGTATTTCCAATTTGTGTATTATGTATTATATTTGACTGCATTTATACATATAAGTTCTGTCTTTGAAAGGTCATTAATGGAAAGGGCTAAACACCTACAGATTTTTTGTTTTTTTTTAACACCTACAGATTTTACAGAAGAATGAAAGTTGGAAATTTATTGGGAAAGCCTACCCTTTTGGTTTTAACTGCAAATACCTAGATTCTAACTGATTCCATTGCAGTTAAAACTCAGGAAATTTATGGGCACATGAAAAACAGTGAGGAGTAATCCTGTGATAAACCTATTTGGGTGTGGGGAACTTCATACATATGCATATTATCTTTTCCCAAGATTTTCTTGCTTATTCCCTGCTTTAGAGTGCAACTAAAGCCTCCTGGCACTATCTACCTCATTGATTTTACAATACAGTCAGCCCTCCATATCCTGGGAGGATTCTACATCTTCAGATTCAGCAGCCATGGATGAAAACATTTCAAAAGTAAAAGGAAAACCAGAAAATTCCAAAAAGCAAAACCTGAATTTACCACACACCAGTAATTATTTGCACTGCATTTACATTGTATTCATATCTATTTACATAGTATTTATATTGTATTAGGTATCATAAGTAGTCTAGAGATAATTTAAAGTATACAGGAGGATGGGCACAAGTTTAGTGCAAATACAATGTCATTTTGTATAAGGGACTTGAGCATCCTCAGATTTTGGTATCTGCCAAAGTCCTGGAACCAATGTCCCATGGATACTAAGGGACTAGTGTACCTCTTTTTTATTTCTTCAGAGTGATCACAGAAACCTCACTTTATTTAGCTTTCAGCCTAGAATTCTGTGGAGTTCCTGACAAATATTAACTATCAACTTAGATCTTGTTCTAATGGTGACTTAAGAAAAGCCTCCTGTAATCCAAGGTATTGAAATTTGAGGGCTTTCTAAAATCCCTAACAAATTTCTAGCAACTAAATTTAAACAATATAAAGTGAGTTGATTCAATCAAGGGTGATTCTCTCGATCAATCTAGACTGATTTTTAAAACATTAATGTCTCTGAATATCTGATGAAAGCAACATTCCCAGAAAAATAACATATATTCACATATACAGAGGATTTCCATATGCATCAGGGAGTTGGCAGGTCACTTAAGTCTCTCCATGGTCTCCTACCCAGAGACTCCAAGAAAAAAGCTTTTCTCTAGAGAATTTTTTTGCTAGAATGGAATTCATTATTTTAAATTATCCAGTTTTCCCCACCATTTGTATATTGAAGATTAAACATATAATTGCTCAAATACCAGTTTAACATAAGTATAAAATAATGAATATTATGCTTTAAGAAGAATATTAATATCAATTTCACTATAAAAATTGAACTGCATAGGTAATTTCTTGTGTTTGAATTTAATAATTTAATAATTCCTACCTTTGTGATTAAAAAAAGAAGAAAGATGGTGCTAAAATATTCTAGGTCAGAAGTAAACTTCATTGTGCCTATAAAAATTTCATTTGATCAGTAAAAATATTTATTAATGCTTGATAGTCTAAATATACATTTATGATATTTAATTTTCAAGAAAAACAATAGGGAATACTAAAAATTAAATTGAAGATATTTATTTTTTTCTTCTTAACCATTTCTATTATTTATTTTTAGAAGTTAAGGGAACTTTGAATTTAAGTCATCTTATATTCCTGTCATTCCCTTTATGTTTGAATCTAGTACAGAAGGAAGGTGTCAAAAGAAATGAAACTGTACCGAGTGTCTAGGGAAATGTAAATATTTCTCTTTCTCTGCCCCAATGATTTGTTTGCCCACATTTTGACAGTCCATGAAATCTTTGACACTGAGACCTGTCAAATATTAACAACTTTGCCTCTGCCAAACGGACTCATCATTCAGACTTTTATCTTTGAAAAACCAAAACCAAAAAAAAAAACCCCAAATAAAAAAATTTTATGTCATCATTCAATTCAAAATAGCAAAAGATTTCACTGATTTCAAAGCTCCCCCTCTTTAGGCTGTGAATTTTTCAGCCAATTCAAAAATTTGTTAAAAAATGTATTGAAAATTACCTTACCAACAAGCTGTCTCATTTTAGTTGTCTAAAAATAGCTATTTATAAGTTTTAAGAACCAGAGGAACTTGATGTGGAAAATTCTAAAATAAAAAAGGATACTAATTTTATATAACAATGATCATGATCTGTTTTTGAAAAATAACCCAACTTTAATGTTAGTCAGCATCTATTGCTGTCCATGTTTGTAGTACCTCGAGAATTGACTACTCCAAACCGGTTTGCTTGTCACATCCTTCTTTTCAATGGTAATATAGAATTTCTTCAAGCAGCACTTAGTTTTTTACTCTATTCTTCAAGAGCGTGCATTTTTACCATTTCCAAATTCCTTCAAAAAAAGGCTTTCGTCAATTTGCCCCAACCTAACCTTCGTTTCAAATCACTAACGATGTATGCATCTCCCTTATAGGAGATGCATAGGAGTCTATTTGGTTGGTCCCCAAACACTTCACTAAGCCTTTATTTCTGGACTTTCCAAAAGGCTCCCTTGGCAAATTCTCTAATCAACTACGAACCAAGGTCTTCTCCATATTTCTAGTTCAAATCCAGGGTACCTTCCTAGACTTTACATTTGCTCTACTTTTATCTAAATTTCACTCATATTTTCAATAAATTAAGCCACATGAATCTGCCAGTACTTGAAAGCTTCTGGCTTACAAAAATGTTAATTTCGTAAAATTCAACTTAGAGAAGCAAATATTTACTTGCACTTATGATATATTGTTTTATAAATGGTTTCTTGGTGTGAGATGTATACGCTCAAGAACTATCATCAGTTTCTTAAAGGATAACAACGTATCTTATGCCTTAGTAACAAGATACACATTTAATAAGTTGTATTTCTAGAAGAAATTTCCAAAGATAGTCCCATTGTGATTACATTCTAAAATATCACTATGAAACACCAATATTGATCATAAAATCTAGGTTATCTCATGAAATTAAAATTTAAGTAAGTCAATCAACAATAGATAATTTAAACAGATTTTATCAGGAAATTAAAAAAAAGAAAGACAAGCTGTAACAACAAAATCAAACACAACCTTCCTAACCCTCCCCTCTGCAGACGATTCTTTTATTCGTGTGACTCTCCCACTACAGGTGTGCAAGCTCAGCATGATTACCTTTATTAAGGAGAAATATCCTTTGTAGGCTTCTATTGTGTCCAGAGAATTTAAATTAAAAAAGAAAAAGCAATTCTTCAAAATGAAGACAAAATGAAATTAACTGAACCATTAATTTATGGTAATTATTGTGGTAATTTGTGGTAATAATTGTGAAAACTCAACAATCATCTTTTTATGATTCTATAAAAGTTTCTTCATATGAGCCATTACCTACACGTTCCCATAATATGAATACTAATGTATTAAATAAATCCTTTTTGTTTAAGTAGTGTAATACCTACATCTTGATTTGACATGTCCCAGTAAGGTCTTTCTCCATAAGACATAACTTCCCACATGACTATTCCATAGCTCCATACGTCACTGGCTGATGTGAATTTCCGGTATTGGATGGCTTCAGGTGCTGTCCACCTCACTGGAATTTTTCCACCCTGTATAAAAAGAAATTGACATTTTAAGTATTTATAATAATGTATAAAACATTTATAGCAGAACCATTAAGCTACAGTTAAACACTTTTGTATTTAGTTGGCAATTCAGCAGTATCAGGTCTATTCATCTTGAATTTCTCTAAGTGCATTTAAAGTTACTAATCTGTTTTTTAAAATGTCACAGTTAAAGTTTCATTTTTAAGGCAAATCAATAATGGACCTATGTGGTTGTAGGGCAAGAGTCTAGTCGAGAGGACAATGACAAATTAGACAAAACAGCTACTAAAATGGAATGAAATATTGGAATAATATTAATAGTATATAAGTAAATCCTCATATCTTCCCTTTTTCTAATCTTACAAAAGTTATAAGAATTAGCATAGTTAATCTTTTATTAAAACCTTTATTAAAACGGGATTATATTTTTCTGCTACAATTATGACTGCTAGTAACCAAATGTTGTATGTGTATATTATTTATATGAACATACCAATATAAAATGAGCTGTTCTCATTTTTATCATTACTTCTCGTCTTAGCCTATATGTAGATCGTAAAAGCAACAAAGATTCTTCCAAAAGGAAAAAAATAGCAACAACAAAAAGCTGAGATCAATTTGCCTCTTTTCTCCCATTTAGCTTTGTATTATTAGGCCCTGCTTTCTTGGTAGGAAAATCGCAGGAATATGAAAAGGTGCAGTAATAGACTTTTTCTTACAGTCGTTGTATAGACAGCTTCTGGATCATCCTCTATAACCCGGGACAGCCCGAAATCTGACACTTTACAAACAAGATTGCTGTTGACAAGAATATTACGAGCTGCAAGGTCCCTGTGAACGTATCCCATATCGGCCAAATATCTCATTCCAGCAGCAATTCCTCTCAGCATTCCTACTAACTGAATGACTGTAAATTGCCCATCGTGTTTCTACAGGAAGACAAAAATGAAAGTCCAGTTAGCTATACTTTGAAAGGGAAAAAAAATCACCATGAAAAATGTCTGCACCCTAGTCATTTTCTATTGTATACTAGGAATCACCAGTTAATTTTCTACGTAGTGTAGACACTTGTGAAAAACATAACAGGTGCTGATTTAACTTGATAGTCAGGTAATATAAAATAGAGTTCTGATAATCATTTAGTTATTTATATGGATGTGTTGTTAACATTAACTAATAATAATTTCAGATTGTGCAAATCCAAAAGTATATGCTAATTTTTAAATCGAAGTTAGGGAATGGAATATAAAAAAAATGATCCCTGACAGCTAACTGTTTTCCTCACTTGCCAAAAATTACACAAATAATCTAAAAATATAAAAGGGATAAAGATACATATATTAGCTTTCTTTCTCCAAATGGTAAAAAATGTAAAGGTGAAAAAACTTTTGAGTAAAGATGAAGAGAAACTAAGAGGTAGAAAAGGATTATACTGGCTGAGTTGGTTTTCACTTTATACTTTTCATTGCTATCCGTAGGTACATTACTTATAACCAAGATTCTCTAAAATACATGTACTAGCAAGTAGAATTGAGCACTCTTTGCAACCAACTGGCCACCATATATTTTTAACCCACAGATTTCTCCAACTGAATTGCAGATATGGTGCACGAGGACCGTGGATTGAGCAGATGAGCTTGCTAGGTGACGCTTTCTTCCAGAGAGTTGACAGTTATGCATATCATCTTGCATGTCATATGCAAGATGACAGTTGCATCTTGCATATCATCAAGATGCAGCAATAAAGACCTCTCGAAATCCTCTGAATCCTTATTAAAATGGGTTGAACTTATCATTCTAGATCATGTATGTTCTCATTATTTTCTCTTTGCCATTTGAAAAAATGTTAACATGTGTTCACGTTCTTAGGTGGAAAGTCTCTGAATGTAAAAATACGTATGTTTTTACATTTAGAATTTATTATTTATAAAAATAACACACTTGTAACTCTAAAAAGGTTCATAATTCTTTATTTTAGGCTTGGTGTTCACATAACAATATAACAGAAATGGTTCCACAGAGCAGAGCTGGGATCATCCTACTAACATTGAATGGCTATCTCGCTTCTCAGTCTTCTCTGTATTACGTCTGTATTTCATTTATAATTGTACTGAAAAAGTAAAATGCTACACTACAACAGGTATTCAAATTACAGGGCTTCAGGTATCCTCCATACTTGTGGTAATATGTCAATGGAAACTATTTTTTAACTACATTGTATCACTTAAATGCTCAAAAATATTCTAGTTCAATCCAGTCTAAGACTCTTTTAATCTGCTTTTCAAAGACAATTTTGTGACCTGTTAAAGTTTACACTGTTCACATTTTACACTGCAAAGAAAGGTTCAGAAAATTACATTGGTAGCATGTATATTTAGAATGGGAGAATAACTTTGTTACTTACCCTGAGAAATGCATCTAGGGCTCCATTTTCCATGAATTCTATTACAATCATGACCGGTTTCCCTAAAATTACAAAAATATATACATAAGAAAAAACAGTGTTGCTTCCAAAACTGTAATCTAAACTTCGTATTTATCCTCTTTCTCACTCCAGATAAAACACATGGTGCTCTTTTGAAAGACTGACTGGGTGAGTGGTGAGTATTTCTAACGCTTTTAGTGCTGCTAAGTGCAAAGAGTCATTAACTGTCTGTTTGGAATGTGGTCATGATTCACAAAATTAAACAGTAAAAGTCAATGTGTTCTTCTGACTCCTGCCTTGTGAACAAAGCTCAGAGAAAATGACACTTTACAGAAAATGTGAAGACTAAACTGTATTACTTTTGTGGCTTTGAAGCTAAATGAAAATATCTGTCACTCCATCTATCTATCAGATATATTCTTTAGCTCTAAACCTGCATTCATTTGTCCTGATTTTTTTTCTGAGATGGTAACACAAAAGAAAATTTAGTCAGTTACATATCAAGAAAAAAAATTCATTAAGAATATGCAATGTATTTACAATTTGATTTTTTAGTATCTATGAAATAACACTAATTTCTGACAGTTCGTTGGATAAATGAAATATATAATCAATATCTACCTCTTGTAACAACCCCTTCCAAATGGACAACATTTGGGTGGTCAAACTGCCCCATGATGCTGGCTTCACATAAAAAGTCTCTCCTTTGTTTTTCTGTGTAACCAACTTTCAGGGTTTTTATGGCTACCGCAACATCTCTTTTCCCTGGAAGTTTCAAACGACCACTGCAGACTTCTCCAAATTCTCCTGAAGTAACAGAACAGGCAGGTGTATTTTAATTTCAGAAATATTTCCTCTCTCAAAGTAAATGCATTAAATTCTTTAAAAGCACTTTTAAACTTTCCTAAACTATCTGTTACACAAACTATTATTTTTTTTAACTGGGTTAACAAAAGCTCTTTCATAAACAACATTCAGGTTTGAAATATGCTGCATAACGTACACTGCTTACTAGAGTATAAGGGCACATTAGCAAATTCTAAACATTGCTGTTGTTTTCACAGCTCGAGAAGCAAATACTTCTCAAAGATTTAAAAATCTGGAATTCATATCTACTTATGTCTGCTAGATTGAATGGACTTGATCCAAAAATGTATAATTATTCTGAAGATACATTGTATCCATAGAAAATAATGCTCCTTTTAAATAATTCATACATATTAATTTTCTACATGGAATTACACAGCACAACGGCTAATACCTAAAGCTTAGCAGGAAGATGGTAAATCAAGTCAGAGGAGATGTATATTCCAGCAAAATTCGGGACATTCTAATTATTTTAAATACGAAGTCATTTCTTGGACAGGCCAGAACTATTATGAAATAGCTTATAACAGAACGATATCGTAAAAATCCAACAGAAGACAAAAGAGACACGATTCTCTGCACCACATGCTTCTTTTTCACTTTTTTCTTAAGATTTCATAAACAAGTACAGGCTCATTGCTTCTAACAGTTCAGGTAAATGCAAAGGTTCTATACTTGAGTTATAATTATTTGCCTGTCATTATGATGTATGACTTTCGATCTTGGCTAAATGGAACAGCTGAACAAGGAAGCTACAACAGCCTTACCTGCTCCAATCACACGCTCAATTTTAATACAGGAGGCATCTAGCTCCTTGGCGAATTGATGGACAGCTCTATTTGGGTCCTCATAGGTTTCAGGGTCAATGTAGGTTTTGGTGCCTGGAAATTTAACTGTAATGATGTAAGAAAGCATGACTGTGATGAAGCAAAGCACTTATTGTGCAGTCAGCCCAGGAATTTCATTATGCAGAGTGCTCCTTGGAACAGTGAACTTGCTTCCACATCACCTGATTCACAGCAGTTTTAACAGACTACTTCAGTCTGCGGGCGTATAGGTATTATCTGCAAGCTTCTATAGGTAACATAGGATCCAGTTCATAGTTTACTAACTGAATTGCTTTTCCAGTAAATCAACAAAAGACATCACCGAAATTCTCTGACATGACTCTTATCAGACTGGAGGTTTAATTAAATTCACTGCTATCATGGCATAGTTCAAGCCATACTCAGGTTTGTAATGGACTTGGAAACACATTTGTAAATCTATCATTCAGTCAATCAATCAAATTAATACACTGGGAAAAGAAGACATTTCATTTACAGGTAGCCTACTACACTGACAGCAATATTAAAAACAGTTAGACATGTTACTTATTCTTTTGATTTATTTTTTTAAAGACCAACCACCATTGACATAGACATATAAATTAATACAAGATGTGAGGGACTGCTATCACAGAACCAGAGAGAAATCTACTATGACACAGTTTCTTCTTCATCTTGAAGGGCAATAGAGGCCAGATGTACAAAGTGCAGAGTAAAGTTAGAAAATTTACAATATTCCTGGGATCTGCTAACCATGTATGACAGTAATTTGAAAGAGGAATGGTTTATATGAACTTTCAATTATAAGGCTCTGGAAGATCTTAACTGCTATGAGGAGGTAGCCAATATGCCTCAGAAAAGGTAGTCAAAATTCAAACAACATAGAATCATCTTAAAAGTTAAAATCTTCTTAAAATGCACCCAGAAGCATGCAGGTAACAGATAATGCTATGTCAACTTTAAATCAATTACAATAATGTATTCCAAATCTAGTCATTTGGTTAAAGACAAAGATAAGATAGATAGGCATATATTTGGTTATATTAATGCAATGAAAAGATACACTATATCCTCAAAAAAACTTTATTGTTTTTAACAAAGCCACTGAACAATCTTTTCATTAAATCTTACTATTTGGAGAACAATATATTTCTTTATGTATTACACTGCAGCCTAACTGTGCTTATGTCATCACATCAAATTGAAATTATATTTTTAAAATAAGCATATAACAAACAAAAAGAAGCAGAATGTATAAAGGAAAAATGGGATTTAAAAATCTTGAATTATTCTGCTGTAGTTGATTGTTTATCCAAAATTGATTGTCTTAAACAATTACTGTTGCAGTCTATAAAACTGACAGATGCTCATTTGTTACTAAAGCTGAACATGAAAAAAAAACACAAGAAGAAAAGAGAGAGGGGATAGAAAGAGAAAAGAGAGAAAAAGGAGTACAGGGAAAGGGGGGAAGAGAAAAAGAGAGAAGGGAAGAAAACAATAGGTTAACCTCCTAGATTGGTAGGCAGATGGAGAATGAGCCATCTTCTCCCTTTTTATTCTCTTCCTTTCTTTCATTGTTTGTTTTTTTTTTTCTTTCTTTTTGGTTTGGTTTTGTGATAAGGGAGCTGGATTGGAGGTAGCCTTCTGCATCTCAAACGGGTCTCTGATGGTTCTTTATTCAAGCTGTCATAAAACATTTTGACAGGCCAGAGCAATTTTGGCATAAAAACATGAAATACTGCCCGGCTTGGATTCAAAGACATTGTTAGAAGAAATGGTAGGAGGAAACAAAATGTAAATTGGAATTGCTTCACTAAACTCCTCCATCGTGTTTATATCTTTAAATGTAACACTTGGGGCCATGGAGAGTGGAGGGCGCCTGATACAAATGACTGGACATTCTATTAAATTCAGTGCTCTAAAAGCTAGTAAAATGGTTGCTTTCATGTTTCTGTAAAAATTCAATCTGGTGTCTTAGCACCTAAGGAAATTGTTTGTATACTAAAGGAATAAAAGGACACCAACTTGTAAATAGCTGGTGACCACAGTTTTGTGCTTTACGTATTGTAAATACAGTCATAAAATCAAATAAAATGCCTGGTTCTTAACAAATGACAAGAAAAGATATCCTTGTAAAAAGGGTAATTCGAAAATATCAAGGATTTACCAAGATAGGATATCTTAAGTGTACTTTTTTTTTTCATTACTCGTTTCAAAATGGATGCTTTAAAATAAGAAAAATTTTGATGTAATTTCTGAATATTTTGGTCTATTGTTTTTCCTGACTTAAGAGTAGGAGCTTTTCTGTGTTTTAATATCTCATTTACATTTCTCATGAATGTTAAACATCTTAAAACCACCACTGATATTTTGCTCTAGAGATGAAAATTGTTTATATATACCTCAAGTTTATCTTTTCTATGTTAGCAGGTAACACATGCAGCTTTATTTTTTTCTAATTACAAACTGGATGTCAAATGTAAAAAAAGGGAATGGCATCAAAATATCAAAACTGAGTGATGACAATTAAGCATTAGGCTATACATCATGTTTTAGGTAAGCCATGTTTTCATTTACCTTCAGCATTAACCTTCACGCTAAAAGTAAAAAAACTAAGAGGCAGCATTTGATCATTTGGGGATGTCTCAGATACCCTCAATAAAGAAAAGAAAAGTGACATACTGATTAAGGTGTTATTAAATGATTTTGCCATCCAATTATTCACATATAGATAGAGTCAAGGATTCCAGCAACTATAGTCTTATGTCACTCTTCTATATACATTTTAAACTAGATACAAAAATTAATGCATTCAAGTTTTGATCCTCTCCTTTCTGTCTGGGGAAGTGTTAAAAGTATTCTCTCATGTCATGAAAGAGAAAAAAAATGTAACTTCCACTTTTTCTGTATATCCTCTAGGTGTAAACGGCCTATGGTACTCTCATTACTGGGACTTGTCACAAAATCACTGCCAGATTAGCAAAAGGACGCACCGACATTGGGAGCATATCAAATCATCCCGGGGGGAGGGGGCAGAATCACAGGTATTCAGTCATAATCAGGGGCAGATTTAAGTTTTGTGGGGCTTGAACCTTCTACAATTTGGGATACTTTCTTTAAGAAAAAATATTCTACACACTAACTTGCTAGGGCTCTTCCAGGGCCTTGAAAGGAGTCTGTGAAAGTGAGGAGCCTTGAAACTTAAACTTCATGATAAAGTGCCCTTTGGTCATACCTTTCACTATAATTTCTAGTGTCCCATCAGTGGTTGAAATTTTACAGAGTTTCATCATCAATTTAGATATGTAATGTAAAGCCACTTTTCTTTTCGAAACTAAAGTTAAGGGAACTATTGGTTCAACAATTAATAACACACTGAAGAAACTTAGGAATGATAATAATGGTGTTCACAATTTGTGTTCTTTCAACCACACATTTCCCTGATTGATGCTTCCATATTCCTGTGACTTTAGAAGGGGTATATGACAATATCTTCTTAGAAACTGACATAAGAGTTTGATACATAACACAAAAATAGATGTAATTCTTATGCCATTTACAGGAAATTTATCTCCCCATGAGAAATTTTCATAAAGATTACAGTTACTAAGAATAATAATAAATAAAATTATTTTTCAGTATTTTCAAGGATTAAAAATAGGAATAATGGGTTTGGATAAGAGCATCATCAATTATCAGAGCTAAAATCATTTCCCTGTTAGGATTTTACTTTGACTGCAAGAAGTCAACATTTACTTGCATGGCTCTCAGTTTTTCACTTGCCATCCACATGCAACAATGATAAGATTAATGCAGTCGGGCATCTATTTTCTTTGGTTCCCTGAGCTTTCTTCTGATATTATTTCTAAAATGAACTTTTAAGAATCAGGTAGCCCAGATCCACAGGAAAACATCAGAGGATTGAATCCTATTATTATACTATTTACGTCCCTTGAAATATCATCTGTGATGGACATTTTACAGTAGATGGAGAGAAAGAGGCTCCTTAGCTTAGTCTTTCATTATATCATCACTCATTGGGTAGAAAAAAAAGGGCCTACCTTCTAACTTGAAATGAATTCCTGAGCTACAACATGGGCACATGCAACATTTAATGAATAATTATTAGAATGATATGAAACACTTGGGCAAAGTTTGCAAAAAGAACAATTGTGACATAAAAGCTACTGAATATCCTTGCAGTTATATTAAAATTTCTTATGAGAGATTACACGTCTGAATATATTTTTTAAAAAATTCACATCATATGATCTTCATTCTGCATACCTTGTTCAAATGTTTTAAAGTAACATTTTGAGCTCATGATATATTTTCAAGCCTGATGCATTAGGAATTTATTCATGCCAATATTAACAACCAGGTTTCTGTATTTTTTTTTCAGGTTTCTGTATTAATTGGGGTAAATAATAATAAAGAAAAGCCAAACACTTACAATGAAAGTAAAGCTCTTCATCCCCTTCTTGGTCAGCTTTGCTATAACCACAGTGCCTGGAAAACAATCAGATTTTTGATGATTATTCTCAACCAATAATCTCACTTTATATATTTAAAATCCAGTACCATATACCTTAATTACTTAACAACATGCTAGTTAGAGCTATAAACAAAATACATAAACTTTCTGTCCATAGTTCTGAACTCAATAATAATATAGCAATTCACATGATTTAAAAAAAGCAGAGAATATAAAGTCTTTGTGTGAGACATTGTGGAAGGGACATATTTCATAGATTTAGATTTATCAATGAGTGAATATTTGCTTATATTTTTTCCTGAAAAAACAACAACAACAACAGATTTTAAATGGTTTCCACAAACCATTAACTAAAAGAGTAAATCTTTCCCCAGGTGTCTTCTCTATTTATTACAAAAATCTAACTCTGAAAATAGCTAATAAAAAGTCACCCAATAGAAATTACAATACTCATTCCTCTTAAACTAAAGCCAGTGATCAAGCTCACACTACATTCTGACCTTGGGAGAATGGAAATTTATTGACCTTCAATGTTTCATATGAGACAACAAATGTCTGCATTTACTATTTAACATTCTAAACTAAACAATAAGTAATAGGCTGACATAATTCTGAAAAATCAACACATTTTATGTTAGAGATTAGAACAAATTTTGTCTTCTACCTTCTTCCAATGATGAATCCAAAGACCATGAACACCAAAATGATGGTCCCGGCCACTGCAACCACAGCAATTATAATAACAGGGTTCTGTTCACTGGAGACTGCCGTAGCTATAAACAGAAAAAAAAAAAAAAAAAGGCTCAATAAAACACTCAATATCTTGCAAGCACTTGAGGTTAAACAAAATCTTATAAACAAGACAGCTATGCTATTAAATTCACCTTTAATTTAAATGCATTCTATTGTAACGAATTTAAATAAACATTTATTTTTGCATTTTAAATAAGTGGTAAGGACAATACTTTCATCTGTTTTATATTCTTCAGCTAGAAAAGATCCCTACAAAATGCCTTATTGAATGGCTATCCCCTGCTTAATTGTTGGAAACTTAGTTATAAATCAAGAGATAAAGATCTTTCATCTACAATTGCTATTAAATCCCTATTTTTCCCTCAGTGAGGTATTTGATCCCTCTGTGTCTGTTTTCCTGGTGTGTAAAAAAGGAACCCAAATACATACTCTCAGCATTTTTCAAAGCACCTTAAATGATTTATCTCTCATATCATCAATATAGAATAAAAATCATCATGTAATCATAGTAAATCATTATGAATTTATAATCCACCTTAATTAAGGAAAACGAACAGAATTACTGGTATTAATTTGACAAAGTAGGTAATATACACATTTGAGAGTTTAAGAGCTAGGCTATTTATGAAAGAGCCAACTTTCTGCAAGCACTGTAAAAAACATCTTTGTATTATCTAATTGTAGTCGCTTCCTGTACAATGCTAAGTGATTCTTCTACGCTCATTAAGGCAAGCCCAGCTGAACCTTCCTGAGAGTCTCTTTGGGAACAGTGTATGTTTACTTGTCCTTTAAAGCAGCCTCTGATTCTGATTCTTCATTGAGTCACACGGCCTTCTCACTTGGATTTTTCCAAATTAGTGAAGTTTTACTTATCTGGCAATTCACAAGTGTCACATTTTCCCCAGAGCATTATATTTTCAATACCAGTATAGACTTCATAAAATAATCAAAAGAATGCAACACAGTGAAAATATATATTCCAATCGCTGATCCAGTTGCAAATTGATAATTATATAATATCAAACTAATATAGTTTGCTTATTTCTGAAAAAATCAACAGCTGTAATCTTTAAGGTAGGATGGAAAATACTACTCCTTCTTGGTGTGGCAAGGGATTCAGTCTCCAGAGCAGTAAATTTTATGTAGGCAGAGTGTGTCTTGCCCCAACAGGAAGCATAAATTTTTCTGATTGGCCTTTCTCTACTTTATCTACGTCTCCCTCCTTTGACAACTCATCTCTTAATTTTGTATACCTACGCTAACTATAGATAGTTCTTACGTTGAAAAACAGTAAAAATAGCTCTGGTGTATTGGTTTCTGAAAAGAGGTATCATACACACTCCGTAATTCAGCACCTGCTGATTTGCTCCCTGAGGGAATGAAACAAGGGAAAAAGAAAAAGAAGAAAAAGAAAGCAACTTTACAGCTTTAATTTCTGAATTACAGCCTATTATGATCAAACAGAGAAAAGATGCCTTCAAGTATTTTTCTTGGTTTGGTTGTTTTTGTTTTTATCTGTCTTTTAATATATATTAAGAGAGGAAAAAGAATGGAGTAGTTTTGTTCATGAGAAAGAAAAAAATTAAACATGTTATGTGTAGAAATTGTTTTCATTCAGTCTGTCCCATGGGTCTAATTTTTTGCTTGTCTTAGGCTCTGTTCTGCCCATAGCTTCAGAAACAGATCTCCAATGAGAAAACTGAACTCAGGTGAATGATGAATTAGAGTATGTGAATATTTACTTACATGTTTTTATATATATTCAGGGTCACACTTTTATCTTAACATAGTCAAAATTTATGGTTCATATTTTCATCTAATTCATGGATAATACATTTTAAAAGTAATTTATATGTGTCATAATCACTACATCATGATTTAAAAATTGTGAAAACAGTAGCGTTGGCTCTGCGCAGAAGTGGATCTTTGGATGTATGTGCAATGGAATAATCTGAGTTCTCTTTCCAAACAGTGCTCAGGTAACTTCTCTTTGGTGGCATCTTCCTTCTTGCCCTCCTTCCTAGCACAGAGGATCACTGTTTCCTGACACTCTGATAGCACTGGGCCATGCACTCTACCAGTGCTCAATTGTACGGTCAGAACTTGTGTACGAGTTTCTCTCTTTCACTAACTGAGAGCATCAAATGTGTCATGTGTTTCTGTACATCCCAGATTCTTAGCACAGTAATGTGTGCTAAATCAGTAGTTCTTAAAAGGTGTCTGGGAAACCCTAAGGGTTCCTCAGGAACATTCCAGGGAATCTGCAAGGTCAACACTATTTTCATTTAATGTTATTTGCCTTTTTCACTCTCACATGCTTACAAGTGCACAGTTGAGTTTCCCAAGAACTTACATGACAGGTGATAATATCACTCTGATGGCTAATGAAATGTGTGTTGTGTATACTTGTGTTTTAAAAATTTCTTGGGGATCTTCAATAGTTTTTTTTTTTTCCTTTTTTTTTTTTTTTTTTTTTTTTTTTGGTACCTGGGCCTCTCACTGTTGTGGCCTCTCCCGTTGCGGAGCACAGGCTCTGGACGCGCAGGCTCAGCGGCCATGGCTCACGGGCCCAGCCGCTCCGCGACATGTGGGATCTTCCCGGACCAGGGCACGAACCCGTGTCCCCTGCATCGGCAGGCGGACTCTCAACCACTGCGCCACCAGGGAAGCCCTTCAATAGTTTTTAATAGCTTGTAAGGGTTCCTGTGACCAAAAGGCTTGAGAATGGCTGTCCTAAATAAGAAAAGCTGACATTCAAGACTGTCTGTGTGCTAGGCACTGTACTTGGCACTTTGTGTACATCAACTTATTTAATCCTCAAACTACTCTGAGAGTTGGGTACTGGTATCCTAGCAACTTTTGCACAGAGAAGTAGCTCATCCAAAGTCACACAAATGGACATGGCAGAGCTGAAATATGAAACCAGGAATATGTCTACTAGCTCCAACTGATCCTGATAATCTGTTTTTTTGATGGCTGTGAGGTATTCATTTCTTGCTTACTTACTGACTGCCTTCTATGCATCAAGCACTATATTAGGCACTGGCAAGACTAAAGTAAGAAAAAGAGATATGGATTGTTCTTTCATCAACTTTACCTTCCAGTGGGGAGAATATTCTGATGATAAAAAAAAAAATCACCAAATCCTTTCTAATGCAAAATTCATTTTTAACATGAATTTCATGTGCTCATTCATGTTCTACTACTTCATCTCAATTTCTCTGAGGGTTAGTTACTTCATTTTTAAATAATGAAAATAACATCTATGAACCTCAGCACTAATAAATAATAGTTTGACCCAATATTCTTAATTTACGAAGTCAGGAAAATGTACAAACTCATTTTGGAAAGTTTTCAAACCTAAACTTTTAACTGATAATGAATGCTTGGGTAAGTATAGCTGATTGATGGTTCTTTAAGTTTGAACTATTCATTAGAATATGAAAGAAAATATATTTTGAATTGTTTTATTATATTAGAAATTACAAAGTAAAATATCAAGAGATCAGTCTAAATGAAAAACTACTGCAACACATTTAACAGAAGACCACTCAAATGTTTAAATGTTGAAATATTAGTGTAAAACACTAATTTTTTGGGGCCATTGAACTTAGATATTCTCAGTTTTAATCTTACACACTCCATTTTAAAAAGATGACAAAGAATAATGATAATAAGTTTATCACATCATATTATGTGAAATCTTTTTCAATTGATGACTTTTGTGTCAATAATTCTATATAAACAATTTATATTTCAAATTTATTTCAACATATGTTTTATTATTTGAGGCTCTGAGAGTTACTGCTTAATTTAAAAATATAACAAAATATTTTGAAAAAAGACTACTGTTAGCAGACTTAATAAGCATTAGCTAATGCAAAAAAATTTACCAATTTATTCTACCTTTTAAAAGAGCTAGAAAAATATTCTCCCGAAGTCAAAATAACTCTTTGATCAAAATTGTATTGATTTAATTTATTTAAAAATTTTCTATTAAAAATTGAGAAAAGAAAATCTTATAATAGTTTTTAGCTAATATTTGTGTAGAATTCCACAGGAACACTAGATTGGTAAGGAGAGGAAGAGGTAACAGCTGGGTGAACCTTGAGTCTGAGTAATATCAAGAGAAATCAAAAACTTCCAAAACACAGAAACACACCCTGAGGCTTCAACCTAGCTGAATAACAACCAGCAGTGGTACTCAAGCTATTCTAAACTTGCACTCTGACAATAGACTGGGACGTGCATCCTAAGATACATCTGCTTATTTGTGATACACTATAGACACATGTATTTTTGTTATGTTCCTATGCTGCCTTATAAAACACAAAGTGATAAAGGGGATTCGAGATATTGCTAATGTTCTATTTTTAAGCTGAGTGGTAGATACAGAGATATTCAATTAATTATTCCTATTAATATTTCACATATACTTTAAATATGGCATTTAGTATGCTGGAAATATTTCATAAAAATGAAAAAAGATGACAAAAATAAAAAGAATGACAAGGTCTAAGATCTTCTTCTTGAATGGCAAGTTTTGAAATCATTGCTAAAAGGTAAGTAGCTTGAATTAACCATGATTATTATAAACCACCTTTCTCTGGCCCACCCTGGTGTACATCCTGGCTTCATTTGGGGGTTTTCCTGGCTTCATTTGGCTTCATTTTGGGGGCAGCTTTGACTGACAACTAGAGTAAGATCATTTTGGGGTGTATCAAAACAGTCTGTATCAATACACATTTGAACAAGTCCTGCTTCTGTTTCTGACTTTATCTTTTCAAAATAAACCCAGTCTGTATTAAAGAAACGAATTTAAGTCACAAGGGTATAACATCACAAAACAAAACTGCAAATTTTAAATTATTATTCTGAATAACCTTTACAAAGAATATATATATACATATGCATATACATTCACCTTTAAAAGTAAAAATCATCTTGAACTAAATCATCGCCCCCAGTACTGAAAAAAAATATGCCAGAGTTATAGAGAATAAGAATCCAAACCAAAGATGGTAATTACCTTCAAACATTTTACCTGTAGCTTCCTCTAGTGTAGCAACGTCAAGTCTGGGACTGTAATTTCCATAACCAGCAGCAGTAAAAGCCCGAATCTGGAAAACATACACTGTTCCTGGCTTCAGGTTGTTAATGGAGGCCGAAGTGGACTTGGTTTTTAATGTCGAGTAGGTCCGTTCCCTTTGATCCTAGAAACAATACAGGGAATATTTAATTGTGATTGCAACCAGGCAATTTGACAGCCAATTCTTGCAATTTATTTCAATTTGCTGCATTGTTTTCATAAAGGCTACATTGTACCCTGTGGAATATTGGAACACTGAGTTGTTTCTCAGATAATATAAGGCACATGCCTTTGTTCTATAAATTTCAAAGAGAAATAATTTTTTAAAAACATTTATGATGTTTTGAGCCTTTGCTTTGTTGGTAGAGGGCACAGTGGCAAGAACTATTTAGCCATAAATATAATCAAATGTTCTTTTGACCAAAACATAAGTACACTTGTAAAATCTACAGTTTAGTAGAGGTCTTCACTTCATAATGTGGTTCTCTTAATACTGTTCCTGAATGTTATTCAACAAGCAAAAAGCCACAGGCTAAAAATGAAGAAATCTATAAAATCAAGAAACTTAGCTAATACTACCAGCATAGTGACATATCAATTGTTTTCATTAAAAATTGCATTTTTCAGGGGACTTCCCTGGCGGTCCAGTGGTTAAGACTCTGTGCTTCCACTGCAGGGGGCACAGGTTCGATCCCTGGTTGTGCATGCCGCACAGTGTGGCTAAAAAAAAAATGTATTTCTCGCAGAATAAAACCACTTTTACAAAATAGCATTTGATGGAATATTTGAAGTTAAAACTATTAATATAAAAGTTAATGTCTTAAATATAAAACTTAAAGTGTCATATAATTTATGATTTGGCAATATTTTAAACATCTCAGTTCAATTTCCCCATTTTTCAGATATGAAAACTGAGGCTTGTAGAGTTTAAAAATGTGTTTATCATATTACATATGATAAGCTTAAGAATGGAATAATTAAAAAATCAAGAATATAAAACACTCCATCAAAACAATAGTTAAATGAATAAAAATTTAAAGCTTAGATGATATGATTCTAATGTGTTGTTTATGAAAAATGCTATAAAAACTACTCATCAAAATATACAATTCTAGACGGGTTCTTACTTGTTCAATAATAAATACCTGTGCTCAACTGTGTCTAGAAATAAAACTATTCAGTGAAATCTGAAAATGTTGGTTTGGTTGGTTGATTTACCTTCATGATGATATTTGCAAAAGCGTAAATAAATGTACACTTAAACTGGATTTAGTGAAGCTGACTTGTAATTGTCTTCATTATAAGCATTTATAAAAATGAGAGTTGATATTATAAATATATATTTATCTCAAATAAAAGAACTAGGCATAACTGATATTAGAAGACATAATGATATATACATTAGATCACAGGCTTACATACATTATAAAGCAATAGTATTATTTGTAAGTTTTTTTGTAATTTGTAAAATTCAGTGAATGTAGATACACTGTTTCTGTCATGTAAAATAGAAAAGTAACTATTTGAACAAATTTATTCCAGAGCAAGGATTTGCAAAATATTGTGTTGCATTGTAAGAAACTTTACTCTCACTTACCACCTAACTTATATTTTTAAAATGTATTTTTCATTGCTTTTGAAATCTGATGAAATTTCAGAAAGGACTTATAACTGTCAGAGTTCACTGGAAAACAGACATAACAAACCCAACACTAAAAACAAGGATCCCCTTAGAAATACATTTGATGAGACAAGAAATGTATTCTCTGGTACAAAAATGAGGTATTTACAATGTAACTTTGGCTATGGAAGTTACACATTCATAAAGGAAATAATAAGTAAAAATATTGTAAACTCAGTCTGAACGTTGAAACTAATCTTAAACTATCTGTTTTTCCATCAAAGTGAAAAAAAAGTGTCTATTGCCAAGGCACTGTATGCATTTAAGTGATTCAGTCAAGTCAATTCAGTCCCCAAATATTTCCAAAGCTTTATGTTTCCATTTTGAAATTCTGTCTAAATGGTTAAAATGGTTATGTA
Source organism: Delphinapterus leucas (assembly GCF_059928025.1). Lineage (NCBI taxonomy): Eukaryota > Metazoa > Chordata > Mammalia > Artiodactyla > Monodontidae > Delphinapterus > Delphinapterus leucas. The sequence continues at coordinate 33,038,190 of NC_143140.1, forward strand.
TATTAGAGTACTTCAGCTAATTAAGTCAATAATAGTAACACATTATTATTATTACTATTAGTAATAATAATAGTTTCCATGTTTCAAACCTTGAATCAGGTCTTTCTGAGAGGTAGAGCCTAGAAAATAATTTGTGAACAGGGTTGTGTCTGTCTGTCTGTCTATCTTTCTCTAGACGGGTCAGAAATAAATGCACTCATACACTGAGATATGTCATTATTTACTAAAATTTAGCCCTTATAGGGGATTAAAGGGGCAGTACTTGAGTTTTAGCCATGCTATTTTTTTCATGGAGAGAAGGGTATAAAGAAGTAGTAGACATAATTAGTATAACATATATGAAATAAATTTCAGGAGGAATTTAAAGGAGTGAAATATTATCACCTGACTCTGAAGTTTGGAGAACACTACACATTTATTACAGAAAATATTCTTTTTTTTCTCAAATTACAAAATTATTTGAGGCCACGTCATTATCACCGAAACCACATACATAAAATAAATCATCAAGGGCTCAGACAGACACCCTAAAAGAAACATTTTCAAAAACACAGAGGGAAAAAAAATACCACATTGGGTTCTGTGGTTTCTGTGGTACTAAACATCCTACATCTAATCATTAGGACATCAAAACTTGAATACCTAAACATACTACTAGTGGAATATTTTCATCTGGGTAACACAAAAACTTAATACACAGAAACTATCATTATAGTAATGAACCAGAGATTCAGGGAGAGGGTTATTAAAAGTGGCTAAAATTAACTATCTATTTTGAAGTAGCTCCAAATAGCTGTTACAATGGCCAGCTTTAGTCGACAGTGCAGTAGGATGACACAAGACACACTGAGCGTCGTACATGGTTGTACATTTCAGCTGTTCTTAGCACTTACTTTCTCGTAATACTTGATTTCATATTCGGTGATGACTCCATTGGGATGCTCCGGTTCCTGCCAGGAAAGCTCCACGCTCCGCTGCAGCACTCTCTCCTTCATTACTCCGCTCACTTGCGAGGGAGCTGTTTGGACAAGATGTGTCAATAAACAATGAGAAAATTCACTGGATGCCTCAAATCAAATGTCACAACTGATCAGTCCCATGCTGTGCCAGTTTCATTAAGGTAAAAGAAAGCACCTTTTCATAGCTCACAATTCAGAAGCTAATGAATATTCAAACAGGACCTTATTACTGTTCATAAACCTTAATAGAAATTTAAATTAAAGTGCAAACAGCAGAAGATAGCATTGTTCAAGTTAGTGAAAAATGGAAATGATGGGGCTGAGAATGACAATTAAGCAAAGGAATGCTAATTAAGGCTACAAAATATGATTTCTAAGTCCAAATATTTATTTCACATGCAACAGCAATACACTTTTTACAAGAAACAAATAACTTAATACTGTGCCAGATAAAGTATATGAAATGGCTACTTTCATTTTCAATTAAAGGAATCAAACTTTAAAAAAATGTTTTTATGTTTCACGTGTGTGTCTGTGCATGTGTGTGCGTGTGGGTGTTTCATACTTCATTAGGTTAAGGTGCAAGAAAATGCTAAGGCTTCTGTTACTTAAATATGTGTGTGATCACACATACACACACAGACTCTTCCACGTGTAATTTATACCTACGTAACCTAGGCTTCAAGCTTTGATAGAAGCAATTCAAGCTACAGTTTTGCTTTCTCTCTCTATACAGATAATAACATGCTAGAGTTCTTTCATCCTAATTAGTGGCATATACTCTTTTTGGTAGCTAAGACTGTGGAATGTAGCAAACTAATTTGCTCTGTCTAATTTGTTCAGTGACGATTAACTAGTTATCTTCTCTGTCTAAATGAGTAGCTGCATTGGCTTGGCTGAATTTCAGTGGGGTCATTATGTTTCATGTATCATGCTCTATCTCATTCTGTAAAATGTTTTCAGGCTGTTAATTTAACTTTCAGATGTCCAAAACTGTTAATAATCCTGCAGACAGAAAAGCAATTTTATGGGTCTAAAGCTGTTGAAGCAAGCTTCTGATGTTTATCCCTTTGGCTTTATTTTGTTTCTTCTACTTCTTAACATTTTCTTATATTAATATCTAGAAAAAACATTTGTCACTGCTGTCTAGCTTGACGATTTTGAGGGAAGGACCTGGAAGATGCATGACTCCCATTTCCTCTCAGATTACTAACAAAAGCATAACTAGGGCGGATTAAGTGGAACAACTTTCCCTTTAGGGGCATGCAGCTGAAGTACTCAACAGACTGTGTTTACAGACTAAATGCGCTTCTGATATGTTTCCAATGAAGCCAATTTCTAATAAGGAATCTTATTTTTGCCACGACTTTTAAAACCTGGGTATATGCAGTGAAGAAGAACTTGTTTCTAAAGTAATTTATCTCTCCACCCATAACATTTTTAGCATCTCAGCCAACTGTGTGGTTTAAGAAGCTGCATCCCCAAGCCACAGCCTTGGGAAACACATTCTCCAGCTAATGGTGAGATGAGATTCTACTTAGCCAGGAATCTCTAATAGTCTAATTTACTTAACGCCATTCATAAAATCTGTATTTTAATTTTAATTAGTAAAAAACAGAATGCAGCACAGGTGAGAATACTGCACTAGTCAATACATAAATTACTCAGTAAGGCTGCTGGGTCTCCGATCAGGGTTTACGGCATGAGGTGTGCCATTTGGAAACAGGTTAAATGGAAATAGGTGGGAGCACTATTAGGTGCCAATCTCTAGGTCTTCTTTAAACAACACACATAGCTTAATGTGATTTTCAGTGTAAGTCAAACTATAAAACACTTTGCTTTGTTCCTATCCCTAAACAGCAAGATGAGAGAGACGAGACACTGAATCCTCCAAAATATGGCAGAGACTTGGGGTATAAATGTACCTCATTTAGTTCTAATATGTTGCAGCAAGATCTAAGTGTAAAATGAGACATGATTTCTGCAAGTTACACGTTAACATTAAACTCATTATCTCATACTGGAAAAAGAACTTTTACCAATAAAATGATGGTAATTGGGAAATGGGGGGAAAGATGCCACAAAACACATTTGAAATGTACAGTATTTTGAAGCCTGTAACACAGCACTAGCAGTGCAGTACTCTACAGTGTATTTTCCCTCTTTTGTACAAAGAGCCATATCTGTCAGTGACTATACTCCTGATTTCCTGTGTATTTCTTATTTTTAAAAATTTATCCCTTGCTAATACTGTATCAAGCCACACGTTTAAAACAGTCAGAAACAGAAGTACTAGCACATGGCCCTTGAGAATAGATAAATTGCATGATAGGAAAAATCTTTCCCTACCTATGTCCTTCAAATACAACACTTTGGTACATAAAAATTGATAATATTTTCCCTTGAGTTTCAATATCTCAGGCATAGAGAATATATAATTCATAAGATATACAGTTTATAAACAAAAATATCTCTAAAGCTAATCAGATTCTAACAGTCATGATTTGCAGATGAAGTTATACATAAAAGTAAAATTGAAAGAAATATTAAAAAACATTGATTTCTATGGTTAATATATTTGATCTGCTAAATTAATCCCACTGTAACAATTTCACTAAGAATATGCTCTTACACCAAAATATTCAATTAGCTACAATCTGAATTCATTTTGAAAAGAATATGCATACAACTAATTAAATCATATACATACTTAACAACCCATAAGGTATTATGACATTTATAATTTTCATAATTATCAAAGTTAAATAAAATCTTTTGTAATTGGAATTAATGTGAAGCTAATAAATAGTAACCGACAATAGTAAATTCCCTGCACTGGAAAATGTAAGAAAACAAATTCAGAGAGGCAAGCTTTTAAACATGAATTTGTAGTAGGGTTTCTAAAAAGTGATTAACAGATTAATTTCTCACCTAAGTTTCTAGAAACATTCTGATATAAAAATTAATTTCAACTGAAGAAACAGATGGAACGTTTTGCCTTTAAATATTTTCAAGAATTATTGGGGACATATCTGGAGTCTATACAAATGACAGTGAAAGACGATCTTAGGAAATACAGAAATGGTTTCTGTGGTTTAAAGTGGTAAATCTCAACAGTATAAAAACAAAGTTGATGCAACAGAAAAGCAAAAGTCAAATAACAGGCTAAAGTGTAAATTCTGGGCTAGGATCGTTTAGTATGAGGCTCTGAACTAAAAAATAATCAGTAAGAATGGTGGGTTTATGTACAGACCTGAACCAGTCAACATTTTCGAGATTTTGAGCTTCAAGCACTCATGCATCAGTTTTGATCTTAATCAATTTTTAATTAAAATCCAAGTACAAAAATTATATTTAAGTTACAAGATGAAATGTACTCATAAGGGCTCCATTCCCCCTCACCCTATGCCCTCCAAAATGTTAAGCTTACCTATATGTATGGAAACATTTCCTAGCACAAAGTGAGGAAAAGACAATTTTAAAACATAATATAGTAAGCAAATGGCCCTCCAAACTCCATACTCTAATCTCTGGAATGTATGAATGAATATGCAACATTACAAGGCAAAAGGGACACTGCAGATGTAATTAAGGTGATAGACCTTACAATAAAGATATTATCTTGGACTTTTTCAAGCGGGCCCAATCTAATCACATCAGTCCTTATGAGCAGAGAGATTTCTCCAGCCAGGGCTAGACAGATTTTGCGAAAGGTGAAGCCAGAGAGATCTGAAGCATGAGAAGGAATCAACCCGCCACTGCTGGAGGAGTCACTTGGGGAACGTAAGGTATGGGGGCAGCTTTTAAGGATCAAAGACATGCCCTAGGTGACAGAGGCAGAGAAATGGAGACCTCAATGCTACCAGCACAAAGGCCTGGAATTCTGACATCAATGAGGTTGGAAGTGGATCTTCCCCAGAGGCTCCAGATAAGAGCCCAGCCCATCTGACAACTTGACTTCAGCCCAAGAGGCTGGCAATTGAGGCTCCAGCTGAGCCCCGCCATGCCCAGACCTCTGACCCACAGAACTGGGAGATAAGAAATTAGTGTTGTTTTGAAGTTTTTGTGGTAACTATTCATGGTAGCAATAGAAAACTAATACATACAGTAAAGAAAGAATAGACTTACTGGAATTTTAACAAAGTCTATGAAAAAAGGTTAGTGATAGGATAGTTTAATAATGTGATATGTTGAAATTTATGTTGAAATAACATGGAATCAAGGAATTTTGATCTTGATTAAGACTCAAAACACAATGCCTTATAAAAAAGAACTCTCCATCATACATCTGGAAGAATTTTTTTTTTTTTTTGGTGGTAATACTTCAATGAAGTTCATGAACTTGATTTTGGATTTTAAAAGTAATTTATTTATACTAGTCATTATTTTCACTACACAAATTCTCCCACTAAATTTCAACAAAGAATGGTGAGTGGAAAAATAATATTTGTATTTCTAAATAATACAATCAGGAAAGATAGGTCAAGAAGTATGAAATGACCTTTTACCACACCTCAAATTGTTACATCTATTGACACTTGTTAGGTTTCCATTAGGTAAATACAAAAAGTGAAAATGAAGAACTCTTTAGAACACAATCAAATGCAAATCTGACAATTATAGAATAATAGACTTTTACTGAACACTTTTGCTGCTTTATAGTATGGAGTTCATTTTTGTCATCCTTTGAAATAACAAATGTGTGTATTATTAGGAGTTTAGGATTTTATAATACACAACTTTTAGCTTTCTTACTCTTCCCCATAGGTGTTTCATTTTTGCACTACAGGACAAACGTATAAAAACACATGTAAATTTATTCCAATAACAAAAGAGTAGACCAAAAGTATACATGATCCAGTGGAGTATCATGTAACATCAATTCAATTTTTAGGGTATTTAGGAATAAGTAAAAAATTCTAACGTGATTTCACTAAACTTCACTTTACTGGCTGTGAACAAAAAAGGGTCAGTAATAATATCATGAGCAATAAATATAAAATTTTATCTAAAAATTAAAGCACAGGGATTAAGGGCAATTGAGTCTGCAGGAATTATGAGCAATCCATTTGCAATACGTACCTGTCAAATTTTTTTTGTTTGGAGAGAAAGATGGTTTGTGGCTAAAACAAACATAAATCTCATTCTATAATAAGCAGTTGAAAAAATCAGTGGGAAATGAATTGATCTTTCTCAAAATTAAATTATGCTCTTTGCATTGCCAGCTATGACCTACCAATTAGAATGATGATGTTTTATTCAAAAATGTAAAATACACAATATAATACATGACATATCACAGAATGGATTTCTAAATATATTTAAGAACAATTACTGAAAAGACAACTTGAATAAGAGCTAAAAAATAAGATCTGAAAGATCTGTAACAAAAAATGAATGATATTGAACTGACAAAGCAGGAAAAAGAAAGCATCGTGATTGGGGTGCCAAGTCAAGTATATATTGTGAGTAAAGTCAATATCGTTTCAGTAGGGTAATAACACTCCTCACAGAACAACAAACGTCACTACTCTGCTACTTGATCAACTAAGGACAGCGCTGTTCTTTAAAGCAACAGTCACAACATCTTTGCAAAAATGATCTGCTAATACATCTTTCTGAAAATAAAGTTTCCTCTGTCATCATCAGATGATTAGTAACCAATTGTTTGGATGTTTAATTAATTACTATAGGAGTTCGCACTTCCTGGAAAGTCTATGTAAAGAGCTTTAAAGAGCAAAGAGCTGAAGGTTGTGGAGAAAGCCACTGTGGCAATTGGTTCTAAAAACATATCTGGACTTCTGCTCAACTCTGCTTAAGTACTGACTAAAATGTGAATTGATGAGGCCGTTAATTTGTAACTCCAGGTGCATTTGCATTTTCATAGAATTACAATGTAATTGTAACTATTGATGTAAATAGAATAGAATATTGTAAAAACAGTAGGTATAAATTAGGCAGCTGCCCAGAACTAGCTGTACTATTCACACCAGTCCTACCCACAGAGGAATAACTAAATGATAATCGAACATGACAATCCAGCAGGGTTAAGGAGCCCTTGATATTGAGTCATACATGTCACCTATCTTTTCAATCAACAGTTAATACTTTTTTACTAGCTCAGTTCTACTCAACAAATGTTTGTTTGGCATTTACTCGATGCAGGGCATGGTGGCATTTCTATAGAAACTTACAGTTTGCTATAAATAAATAAATAAATAAATAAATAAATACCTCCTTTCTTCCCTACTGCAACCGTGCAGGTAGGTAGTGTTGTTCTATTCATTGGTGGAAAAGCTAAGGGTTACAGAAATTAAGTAGCATCCACTCAGAAAGGGGCAGATTTTGGATTCAATCATGTTTTTCAAATTCTAATCCCTATCTTTTGTCAACTACGCTGCAATAATTCTAGGTGCTGGCACTTCTTGAGAGCAGGCACTAGAAGCAGGAAAGCTAAGTCACACACTTAGCATTTGTTGAGAATCCATGATGGGCCATAATGATGAAAAGACCCTTAGGGATCTATTCAATAGGTAGGAGTTCTAGAACCTGCAGATACCAGAAGAGGTCAATCTGAGCAGCGATTTTTAAAATTACTTTTTTAAAAATGGCAAATGCATATTATATGCAACAAAATTCAAAGGTACAAAAGAGAATATAATGAAAAGGGAGACTTCCTCTGAACCTGGTTCCCATGTCACAAAGTTACCCTTCCCTAAAGCAACTACTTTTAGTAGTTTCTTTGGTATCCTCACAAAAATAGTCTAGATATATATGAAAGTATATATATTTTAAAAACAGGGATGATATTATTCTAATAGTTCAAAACCCTGATTTTTTCATTTGTCTTGTATTTTATAACTTGTATCATTCAACATATACATATCTGTATCACTCTTTAATCAGCTGTGTTGTATTCCATTCTGTGGATGTACTACTGATATATTTGACCAGATGTTTATAAATAACTATAGTCCTCTCCCATTATCTTAAATAATAACAGAGCCAGGTTCAAGATTGGATCCATTATTTTCTCTCTAGTGGCCTCCACAAAAAAGTTACAACTCACTGAATCATTCTTCCTCTGCTTCGGCTAATACAGAATTATTTTATTATTTTTTCCCCCAAATCCTATTTCCCTTGCTGACAGTACTACACAATGTAATGTTTAATTATTTCATAGTTGTTTATCTCCTCAGCTATTCTGATGCTCCTTGAAGGAAGGACATTTGGAGAAGCAATAGAGCCAAGGACTGAAGAGCATGGGCTCATGAGCTAGTCTACTGGGTGTGCACCTAGGTTCCAGCGTTTATTTGCAAATTGTGCAATCTTGAACAAGGAAACAAACTTCTTGAGCATCAGTTTTCTCAGCTTTAAAATAGCTTTAATCAGAGTGCATACTTCATAAATAGAATTGTTCTGGAAATCAGTATTTAAATACTTAAAACCACTCCTGCGACATGGTAAGAAATACATATATATATATATATATGTATATTTATTATTATCCTATACTTAGTTTGTCTGTATTAGACTTACTGATGCCTGAGACTCATTCCAGAATACTCTGATCCTGAGATCAGATTCAGGCATCATTATTTTTCAAATGGTCCTGAGATGAAGCTGCTGTACAGCTAGCCTGAGATCAATTCCTCTGAAGCTTTGGCAGGAACATAAATTGTCATTTCAATGTGGAATTCCAGGGCTGTCTATAATAAATGCTGGCAAACGTTAGGCTTTTAAATATTGACAGGTTTTATTCAATTTCAATCATTTAGAAATGACCAATTTCCATAATTTATACTCTCTATTTTATATACACCAGCTAAACAGAAAGACATTAAGGTTAAGTAATTTAGAAGGAACGTATCATTGTAAAAAAATGAAATAACTACCAAAATGGGAAGAGGTCCAACAACACACATTCTTTTAAAAATATTACATATTAAGTTGAGAGAAAAATACAGATGAAGCAATCTCTTCTATTTTGGGTGGTGGGGAAACTAATATTTTGATTGCTTTAGAAAAAAAACACATACTTTCACATGTGGTCTATCAAGTAATCTGACTCCATCTCTAATTTTCCATGAATCTAGAGCTAAAGGCTACCTATTTATAAGGTCAACTATGTGACTATAGTCTCACTTTAATGATGAACTATTTATAGAAATGATTTATAAGGAAGTATGGGATAGCTATAGCCCACAATCAGACCTTTTCAATAATGAAAATAAACCTTTATTAAGAATAAGATATACATGTGTGTGTATACACATTTGTTAATGACCAAAACCTCCTTTACATGTCATCAGAATAAGCTTTTCAGTTGTGAACATTTTCTTTGACCTTGGAACATGTTTTATTATAAATAGAGAATCATGTTGTATTTCAATCACAAAAATATTGTAATACCAGTCGACAATTTTTGAAATGTTGATTTAGTCCAAATCCTTGTGTTATGGCTATCTTTAATTATAATTTTCATAGTTATCTATTTACATTCTTTACAACATGAATATTCTTTCCATTAATTTATATTAAACACAGACTGTCTAAATATTTAATTCAATATACTGTAACTATACTTCCTTACAATATGAGATGAATGTAGTCCCTCATTTAGATAAATAATTTTAATTTATATACTATTATATGTATCATGAACACATATGAATGATTCTTAAATTATGTAATAACATATACTAATATTTACATATATAACTATGTGGCTAAGTAAGCTCATTAGCTCCTCTTGCTAAATATCTACACAATGTTTAAAATATTATTCTGTATATTATAACATTCTGGAATTCCAAAGATTCCATTTACTTTTCAGAGGCAGTATAGCATTTATTTAAATAACATGTAGGTTGTTTATTAAGAGGAACATTGTTAATAGAAAGAATATTAAAGAAAGAGGAGACATGAGATTTGCCTTGAAGCAGGACATTAATAATGTATATTCAGAATTCCCATTAGAATAAACTTACGTTACTGAATGCCAGCTGTGTGCTTACTATGTGACTACACTGCATTTTTAACTCCCAAGTCCTTTTCCAGTACACCACCATTTCTCATCATCATAAAATGAGTATAATGTGTTACAACCAAAGTTTTTAAAAAAATGAATGAAACCGTAAAAATTGAGTTTACTGCATATAGTGATATGGTTTCATAAAATGTTGGTTTCACATGTGTGTTTGTGTATAAATATACCAAAGTACAGATATACAACGTGCATCTATGAATTACTTTTTTTTTTTTTTTTTTTTGCGGTACGCGGGCCTCTCACTGTTGTGGCCTCTCCCTTTGCGGAGCACAGGCTCCGGACGCGCAGGCTCAGCGGCCATGACTCGCGGGCCCAGCTGCTCCACAGCATGTGGGATCTTCCCGGACCGGGTACAAACCCGTGTCCCCTGCATCAGCAGGCGGACTCTCAACAACTGCACCACCAGGGAAGCCCTATGAATTACTTTTAATAAACACATTAAAATTTTTTTGAAAGCTACTTTATTACATGATATATAATTGAGGGTATATCTGTTTACAAAGAGATATGAATGTGTTTAAAGTGATACAATACAAAACATAATACAGCAAAAGTAAGTGTGACAGTTCCCTGTTACACCATTCTTTTACTCTATCCCAAGTTCTTGATAACGGTTGAAGAGAACAGCCAATTTCATTATATTCTGGCTGCTATCAATCTCATCCTTTTCCACTTTACAGTTTCTTTTTATTTTACTTTTCCTGCTTGTGTCTTCTACTCTGGTATGAATTATTTTTGACTGTATTTTTTCTAGGCCTACCTAAAACTTGTATGTATCCAAATCAATCTATTTTCTTAAATATTATCTAAAAATATTGTTTTGCAGCTATTGTTCTTCATTAGTGGTTTTATCTTATTTTTTTACATTTTTTGCAGAAATCATCACTCTAGTGCTCCTCGCAACTAATTTGATTTTAATTCTCTGTTCTATTATAAGTTTGATTATTCAAGAAGGAAAAGAAGGAGGAAGAAGAATGTAACGAGGAGGAAGAGGAGAAGAAGGAGAAGGTGGAGGAGCAGAAAAAGAAGGAAACCTAAAATATCTCAAAGCTTACTAAATAAAATAGGGCTTCCCTGGTGGCGCAGTGGTTGAGAGTCCTCCTGCCGATGCAAGGGACACGGGTTCGTGCCCCGGTCTGGGGAAATCCCTACATGCCGCGGAGCGGCTGAGCCCGTGAGCCATGGCTGCTGAGCCTGTGCGTCCGGAGCCTGTGCTCCACAACGGGAGAGGCCACAACAGTGAGAGGCCCGCGTACCGCAAAAAAAACAAAAAAAAACCTCACTAAAATTATCTCACTTAAAATGTGCAATAAAAAAATGTTATCATCCCAATTGCTCCAGGTACTCTGAATACATTTCATCTCTGAAGTGCATAAACTTAAGAGATTCACATTGCTTAATAATAAGTTCTCAACACCAGTCAAGATTTATTACTTTATTTCAAGAACCTACTACAAAATAAGTACGTAGTTTAATAGAGTCTCCTAAATACATTTCAACTAGCTTTGCAGCTTGTATTTGAAAGTTGTTGCTATTGCCTAGGAAGTCAGGCATAAATGAAAACTGCCTTAAGTTTCCTAAACCTGTATAATGCCGATGGTGCCACGTGGCATTAATTTACTAAATAATATTTTAGTACCAAGAGAAAATTAATGCAGTTTCCTAAAGTAGCCAATTAATACCCAAAGAGTCACTTTTATACATTGGGAAAATCTGGCTTATAATTAAATAGTTATATACAGGGAGAGTTACCAATTTATGAATAAGTTTGGTTTCAAAAGTTAATTTGTAGTTTAGTTGTTTGTAACTTGGACTTCATTTTCCATAGAATCAGTATCAAAAAAAGCATTTAGATTGCCAGGTTAGCCAACAAACACATTTTGACCCAGAATGTTGTTAAAATATGTACATTTGTTCAGAAAATGAGTTAAAAACAATTCTGCTTCAATACTAGTAACTACGGAAAACAGAAAAACCAATAGGATGAAAAAAATGTTTTTGCTATTACTATTTAATACAGGTGCTTCAATACAAGAATTAAAATCTTCCAGAATCCTGCCAAAATTCTGATGTCTCTTAGCCAGAGACAGAAACTGATCAATATTTGCTAGGCTTCTGCCACTGCCCTCATCTTCCTTATAGGGAATTTTGACTTTAGTCCTAAATAGTCTCCAGCCACCAGGAAATAACCATCTCAATAACTAACTAGAACATAAATACAAGGACAATACATCCCTAGTTTCACCTTTTATCAGTTAGAGCAGGGGCCTATGGCCTTGGGCCAAATCTGGCTAGTTACCTGTTTTTGCAAATAAAATTTCACTAGAACACAGCTGCATCCATTTGTTTACATATGGCTTATGGGTGCTATTTGTGGTAAAATATCAGAGGTGAGGAATTATAACAGAGAAAATATGGCCTATAAGCAGGAAATTTTTATTATCTTGTCCTTTTCAGAAAAAGTTTGCTCACTTCTAAGTTAGTTTGTTTTGTTGCAAGTAAGTAAACCCCAATAAACAAGGGTTTAATTGTCTTTTACTTTTCTCATGCAAAAAGGAATATACTTCACAGGTGAGCAGTTGCTATATTTTGTCCAGTGGCTCAAGGATGTAAAGATGATTCTCCTGGCCTTTCCCTCATGGTTGCAATGCGTTGCGATTGCCGCTGCTACAGCAATCATATCTATGTTGCAGGCTTGCAATGAAAAGGCAGTGTGGGATGCTCTGGGTCTAAATAAGGAAAGCCAACTATTCCAGCAAGCTCTAGCAGTCTTTTGCTTTTGTCTCATTCATCTTATTCCCTAGGTTGGACATGGATTTCTAAAATTTAAGCTGGGTGTACTGCTGCCCTAAAAAAATGATAGTAAATAAGAAGAAAGAACTTGATATTAGGGAGGAAACCGGCAGTGTCTGCCACCCTCATCTTCCCAATAGCAAGAGAAAGGGAGATCATTCACTTAACTTGATTCCTACACTTCCAACCTCCTCAATTAATTTCTCTTCTGAATATAGAACAGAAAGGATGAAGGAAAGTGATTCAGATTCCTAAGTGAAGGCACCAGATCATGGATAAAAAGTAAGGTTATGTAAACTGGGACTTGAGAGATATTTATGATATCACTAAATATTTATCTGGCAAGTTTAAGAGTGAAGTGAGAAAAATTTTTTTCTTTGTTTGGTCACATCGGGGAACTATTTCAGGTAAGCCTTTTTTTTTTTTTTTTTTGGGTACGTGGGACTCTCCCGTTGTGGAGCACAGGCTCCGGATGCGCAGGCTCAGCAGCCATGGCTCACGGGCCCAGACGCTCCACGGCATGTGGGATCCTCCCGGACCGGGGCACGAACCCGTGTCCCTTGCATCAGCAGGTGGACTCTCAACCACTGCGCCACCAGGGGAGCCCAGGTAAGGCTTTTTCTTATAGGACCAGATAGTTGTAGAAAACCTGAACAGTACAATGGTCAAGTCTGAAAAGGTCATATCAGGTGATTTAAACAGATTTTCCTGGAGAGAAGCCATTTACTAGACAGCATGAATAACATGTTAACTAAAGAGAACTTTTTATAACAACACCTTTTAATGACATTATTCCATTTAGCCATTTGACACGAGGAATTCCTAGGTGAAATAGAGAGTCTCAAATTGATTGACAGTACTAGCAAGGAACACACCACCATGCATATTTTAGCCACTTAGTACATGCTAAGTAAAGGGATATATTTATTACATACAAATTACCCTTTCTCTTTTACGTAACCAATCTCTTCCTCTCCATTGGATTCTGCCTAATAGACTTTACAGATTTCTCCCGTGCAAATAAAATTATTTCTCAAGCCTATATCCCCTTTCATCTGCCAGGGAATCACTCTTCTTCCCTTTACAGCCAAATATGCCAAAAAACTTGTCTAGATTCTTTTTCTCCCTTTCTTCAAAACCCATTCATGCTCCAACCTTCTCTAGTCTGGCTTCAGTCCACCTCATTCCATCCAGTTGGTTGGATAAGCCACTGATGCCCTCATCTAACCACAGTGAAGTACTTTTCTCAATCCTCATCTTTTTTGTATTCTCAACAGCATTAATATTGTTAACTTTTCCTCATTTTATCCTTGGCTCGCATGACACATTCTTCTAGTTTTTCTCTATCTGTCTGGATAATTCTTCTCTTTCCTTTTGCAAGCCACTTCTCCTCATTCAAAAGTCAAATTTCCTGAAGGTTGTATAAAAAGATGCTCATTTTCATTAGTCATTAAGGAAATGCAAATTAGAAACACATTAAGATACAATATACTTGATATCAACTAGAATGGCTACAGTCAACAAGACAGATAATAACAAGTGTTGAAAAGGATGTGGGAAAATCTAGAACTGTCATACACTGTTGGTGGAAATGTAAAATAGCCACTTTCGATAAGCAGTTCGGCAATTCTTTTAATAGTTAGATATAAAGTTACCATATGACCCTGCAATTCCACTCTTAGTTGTCTATGCTGGAGAAATGAAAACATAGGTCCACACGAAGACATTAACATGAAAGTTTATAGCAATGTTATTCATATAGCCAAAAAGTGGAAACAACCTAAAGATCCATCAACTGGTAAACAAACAAAATGGAATATATACAAGGGAACAGTATATATTCATTATATATTCAATTCATAAAAATGAATGGACTTGCTATATGGTACAACATGAATGAACCTCAAAAAACATTGTGCTAACTGAAAGACGTCAGATGCATAAGACCCACATTGTATGACTCTATTTATATAAAATGTTTAGAAAGACAGAGCAGTGGTCCCCAACCTCCGGGCCGAGGACCAGTACCTGTCCGAGGCCTGTTAGGAACTGGGCCGCACAGCAGGAGGTGAGCGGCAGGCTAGTGAATGGAAGCTTCATTTGCCGCTCCCCATTGCTCACATTACTGCCAGAACCATCCCCGTCCCCTACTGTCGGTGGAAAAATTGTCTTCCATGAAACTGGGCCCTGGTGCCACAAAGGTTGGGAACCACTGCTATAGAGATGAAAATTAGATTAGTAGCTGGCTAGGTCTGGGGGTAGGAATGGGTAGTGACTGAAAATGGGCAGGAGGGATCTTACTAGGGTAATGGTGATATTTTAATATTAAAATTTTAATATTTTATTGTGGTGATGATTACACAACTCATTAAATTTACCAAAAATTATTGAATTATACACTTGAAATGGGTATATTTTATAGTATGCAAATTATATCTAATGACAGCTGTTAAAAATTGGCTTTCCATGACTTTAGAATAAGGACCGAAACCTTAACATAACTTACTGTTTGACCTCCATCTATCTTTCCGGCCTCACCATGTATAAATATTCCCCCATTCTGTGCAACCTATATTCCTTTTGTTCCTCAGCTGTGACAAACTCCTGTTCACACTGAGGTGAAACATCATTCTGACTTTTCCTCTTAGAGTATCTTTTCCAACTTCTCTGACTGAATACAACCCAATCTATTTGTGTTCTCATGGAATTAGAAAATTTCCATTTACAGCAGTTTAGAGGTGGAAATTGACACGCGTTAGTATAATTATTTGATGAATGTCTGTCTCCCCCACTGTATGCTCCATAAGGTTGGAGGGACATGCTTGGTTTTGACAACAAAATGTCCTCACTATTTATCACAGTTCCCAGCCTTTAGGTACCTATTAAATTCTGGTTTAACGTATAAAGCACAACTCTCAATTATCTAAAAATTTCCTCTAGGATGCAAATTTTTTTTGTTGTTGTTCCAGGATAATTATTCTCTCAAATTAAAGTGTGAAAGTATCTTTCAGAACTTTGCGAAGTTGAATACATACATTAAGATCAGACTGGTTTTTTTTTGACTACTGCTTGCAATATCTATTGCAATTCTCTAAGGGAGAACCATCACAAAATGCCAAATGATAAAAAAAAAAGACAAACAAACTAGTGAAACCATCCTATATTAGAGTAACTTAAACGTCAGTTATTAATTTTTGATAATTTTCAATATATCAATATCAGTAAGATAAATTCTGATACCAATGAATTCAAACTATTCTTTCAAATAAGCATAATTTTGCTTATGGTATTCTGAGGTGTTATTTTATTTTATTAAAATAATTTCCAAATGCAACCAAGTTCTCTCATTACATCTTGTTCTGTGTGTCTGCACAGGATTTTGGAGATATATAAAATCACAGGACATAAAAACATTGGTTATATATAATATACTTGTTAATAAAACAAAACCCATCAAAATATTAGTTTCAATTCCCTGAATTTTTATTTAAATGGTCATCATTAAGTTAGTTAGTTAATACCTAGTCTTTTGGCCTTAAAACTGCTTGGGATAAAAAAGCAAAATGTTCGAAAATTATAAAAGAACAAATTATTTTTATAAAAATTGATACACACTTTATATTTATATACATATATAAAATATATCCTCTTAATATTTATTTGAAGTAATTTTTCATGTAAGAAAATACTATAGTTCTTGATCTACAGTACCTAAATATAAATACATATGTATCCTATATATGAAAATGTGCATACATATACACATATGTATATAATGATACTCATATACAAACTTTTCATATCTGTAATTAAAAGCACTTTATGACCAACATATTTTGGTAATTTTATCACTACTGATTTCCAAATGTGGTAATTACAGAAGAGTATTGTGAAATAAATGACTTGTACATTAAAGATATTTCTCATTGATATAAGGCAGTCTCAGAAATTTTATTGGTGCATATTCTCTAAAAATAAACTCTATATTTAATAAAGGTGTGAAATTGTAACTCTTCAGCTTTCTATTCAAACAATCGCCAGTACATGAGAAATAGCATTAGGCTTTTCCTCAACTCTGTGGGTCTAACTTCAAGGGCCTACTGTCATCATGGTCCATTTTGCTTTCAAAATTCTGATAAGAAAATTCTGATCTGGGCTTCCCTGGTGGCGCAGTGGTTGAGAGTCCACCTGCCGATGCAGGGGACACGGGTTCGTGCCCCGGTCCGGGAAGATCCCACATGCCGCGGAGCGGCTGGGCCCGTGAGCCATGGCCGCTGAGCCTGCGCGTCCAGAGCCTGTGCTCCGCAACGGGAGAGGCCACAACAGTAAGAGGCCCGCGTACCGCAAAAAAAAAAAAAAAAAAGAAAAGAAAATTCTGATCTAAAATTTTCCTCTGACACAGAATTTCTTTCTTCTCTTCTCTCTCCCTACTCTCTCTCTCTCTTAGTTTTAGGTTAGTTATGCAGTTGTAGATCTCTTTTGTCTTAAATCAACAGACTACCTACAAACCAGCACCAAGGCTCAACAGCAACTTCTGTTTTCTGAGAAGTGAAGCAATGCTGGGTTCTGAGCACCTTCCATTACATGTTCACATAGCAATCTTTCCTCACTCAATGCTAGAGCCAGGCTCTTCAGAATGCCCAGTGACCTGGTATCTTATGACTAGGAGCCTGGCAGAAAGTCGCATGAATAATCCATTTAAGGTAATTCTAATTCCTGGTTAATACAAATCTGACTTTTCACCATCATAAAACAAAAGAAAACAAAAAGTACAACTGCAGGCAGAGAATGTAACATTGAAATGTATTCTAACTGTCTATGTTGCAAGTATTAACCTGCTGATACTCACTTAAAATTGCAAGTCACTGACCAATAAATGCTTAAATGCTCTTTAAGATGAGTGCATTTTCTCTTTTGTCCAGTAATAAAATTTGTCCAGTGGCACACCTCTCTGGAAAACTCCATCATATTTCTGAACACATCCCTATTTCTGCTGTAAATTGTCTTGGATGACAAACAAAAGCAATTGTCTAACATATATTGTGTTACATATCAATGAAGAGTGAGAGACAGCTTCTGTGTGGTTTGTGCTTATTAAGAATTTATTTTGAATGGAAGGTTCCTTCTACAGTATTTTAAAATAAGAACATTTGAGTTTAACAGAGTTCTAGTGTTCTATGGTTTGGGTTTTTTTTGCTTGTTTGTTTTTTTAGTCAAAGACAAAAAAGAATTATCATTAAGCATCTAACCACATAACCAAATAAAGTATTTGACAAAAGTTTCAGAATACATTAATATTTTACCACTAAATAACAGACAAGGAATAATTTTCTGGTGCCAGAGTACCAGGTTATATGTGCAACGAACAAGAATCATTTGTTAGCTGCCCATTGGTCCATTTAAAAAGAACTGTAGATTATTCCTTAGCTACAGTGCAAAAGGACACTGGGCCACTGAGGACACACATACACACACACATACACGTGTGTGCATACATACACACATGCATGGCATGTAACTTCATTATGCCCCAGAGTTAGAAGGAAAAGTATTTTCAAATCAGTCTAAATTTGATTTCTCATGCTTGAAATTAACCTCCACCCTCAACACAACATACGACTGGGCACCGTTTTGTATGTATATATGAGTAATTCGAGTAAATGGAAAGAAACTGTATTGATAAAAATGCTCCACCCCCGAACTTCACAAGCTTTGAAGTCACACAGAAAATATTTGATCCCAGCTCTGCCACTTATTAGTTATGTCATCTTGCTCAAGGTGCTAAACTGCTCTGAACTACATAATTTTTCATCTGCAAAATTGAAATGATACGGGTGCTGCAGAGATTTTAAAAGATAATAAATGTGAGTCACATACATCACGTTTAGCAATTAGCAATCTTTCAATAACTGTTAGTATTATTATGAAAGAAAGAAATTAAAGAGGAAATAAGCATGCCAAATCGACTTTACAAAACAGCAAAACAAAAAACATTTCTATTCGGTTCACTGACATTATTTTCTTCTAGTGCAAACTGTCATTTTATAATTTAATGTAAATATTCTAAATACAATATATTTGAAACCTTGAGTATTTTATTTTAGATCCACGGGGATATACTATATTCAGGCATCAGGTGCAGAGATGCACAGCTATCTTATTCGATTATTATATCTTACTTCATTTTTTTTATTATGTGTGTTAATAAAGAATATGACTTGGTAAATGCTCTACAAAATGTGACATCATCCATGCAAAGAAATTCTAATGTAAGGATGATATTTACTAAATAAATTATTATATGTTAAATTCTGAATATTAATTATAAACTGTAATATTTTCTGATAAGAGGGAATTGTCTTTGCTAATACACTGATTTGTTATTATTTTAAATTATGTGAATGGATGGCCTTAACACTTCTTGATAACACCTATTATAACCTTTGAAAAACATTCTGATTTTATTATTCTGATGCTTCTAAGCGCTTTCAATCGCTCCCAATTAAGAATCATAGTGCTGGGTACTTAAGCTCTGTGACTTTGGGCATATTATTTCATTTCATCGTGCCTCGGTTTTCTCATCTCTCCAAAGTAATAATATCAAGTTTTAAGGAGATACCTAAAGTATTAAAAGAGAAAAGATAAGAAGTGCTTAGCAAACTAAGTATAGAATAAATGATAGCTGTCATAAAATGAGCACAGCATACAAGGCCTGTCCTGGTTGGTCTCTGTTTACTTCTCCAGCATCACTTACCTGTCATTTCCTTCTCACACCTATCTGCCAGGATTGCAAAATGCCTTCAAATTTGTTTAACAGGGAAATCTCTCTCTGGTTTAACAGTTCGTGCTATTTCATGACTCCATAGTTATGGCTACTTAATTTCTTCTATATGGAAACCCATGTCCTAGCCTGCTGGTAAGCTCCGGCCCACAACTTCAAGACAACTGAAGGCTCAGCTTCTCTGTGCTTGGTGTATATTTCAACTAGGGGAATTACCTGTTTATATGCCTTCTTCCCTCACAGTACATGAGCTCCACTGGGGTGGGGACTGTATGTGTTCCCGGTTACATCCCCAGACACTGCACAGAACCAAACACAAAGCAGGTACTTCATACGTGTTTGTGGAACAAATTTAAAGGTTTTTTTGACATTTGGACAAGCAATGCATCTACTTAAAGATGCTTTAAAATAAATTTACAACAATATCCACATCTCTGTTTTCCATGTTGCCTAATATTGTTGATATTACCTTAGTATTTTAAATATCTATGGCCAGATTGATACACTCATTAGATAAACAATAGCACATATACTTGTTATTGGAAAACTGATGATTTAAGAAAAGACAGGTAAAAGAGAGCACTCTTAACTTGTGTTAAAAGGTTTTTCTTTGTTCTTAGGTTAAGTTGCCAAGTGACAAAGTTGACCGTGATAAAGAGTTGTGGAGTACCACTGTATTACGCTATAAACACCTATCGCTTTAGATCAATATCCAAGAAATTCCCCACTGTGTTTACAAGCCCAGCATACTAAAGTTGGCATAAGTAAATCATTTATTTTATACTAACAATAACCTACAGAGAAGCAACTTAACTTCCTCACTCAAACTTTCATTTTGTAGTACAAAAATAACAGGATGCTGACAACTTCTTTAAATGCTAGGTAGATAGGCAAACAACCCTTTGAACCACAGATGATAGGAGCGAATAGTGGAGAGGTATTCAAGTTAAGTCTATGCTTCTGCCATTGCTCCACTTCTAATCTTCTGCTCTTATTTTAGAGGAAATAACTCTTTATATTCGTGCTGATCTGTGGGAGCAAAGAGAATGATGACGTTCTTATCCTTTTAAGTTAGAATACATTTTTAAAACATAAAGTGAAATAAATAATTCTGGATCTTGCAAATATTCAAAAGAAATGATAATTTCTGTTTTCCTAATAATAAGTTGTAGATTTCTAAAACTATTGATAAAAATTTTATACACTAAAGAATTATTAAAAAATCAGGTAATATGTAGAAAAGACTATGCAAGCCATACATGATTCATAAATAATGATTTTTGTAATTCACAATTTAGTTTGTAAAATATTTGATTTGTTATTTAAATTTATTTGCACTTGTGGTTTTATATATATATATATATTTTTTTTTTTTTTAGGTACGCGGGCCTCTCACTGTTGTGGCCTCTCCCGTTCCGGAGCACGGGCTCCAGACGCGCAGGCTCAGCGGCCATGGCTCACGGGCCCAGCTGTTCCGCGGCATGTGGGATCTTCCCGGACCGGGGCACGAACCCGTGTCCCCTGCATCGGCAGGCGGACTCTCAACCACAGCGCCACCAGGGAAGCCCGTGTGGTTATATTTTATTAATCAAAATTTTGGTGACAACTTAAGAATGTTGTTTTAGAATACTCAGCTATTTTAGTATCAAGAGATTCTTAATAATTTCTGAAATGCCTTTTCGTTTGTTTTAATATATGAGTGTTTCACAATATGAGATAAGCTTCAGAAAGAAACACAAAATTAAATAAGTCTTATCTGTCATACGTTTACGGTTAGTGCTTGCTCCCAAGGTCATCTTTATGAAATCCCTTCTTTCTTTGACATTTGAAAGAAAACATCATCATTCTTGTCTTTTTTAAACCAATCTGTCGACACTGGTATCAAACAACTTTGAACTGATGTTGAGTTGTGTAACAAGTGACAATATCAACTCCTAAGACAGACGAAATGCTTGCTTCATGAATGCATTTTGACAGGTCGACATCAACCCGATGCTTACAAATGTGCAGCAGCAATAAGCGAGCATCACAAATAGTAAAGAAAAGCTTCTATTTCCTTGGAAGACATGTTTATATGTTCAGGAAAAATGTTATATATTAATTATCGTTCCTTTGTTCTTGTCTGCATTGTGATTCAGCTCAGGCATTGTGTTTTTCAGTTGCAAAATGTTTGCCACCTGCTTGCGGATAAAAACTCTGGCCCGTATGTACTGCTGTTTGTAAATGACTCCCAAAGGCAACAAGACATTGTTTTCCCAGGTGGGCTACTCATTTACTTTCTGTTTCCTTTCTCCCACTATTCATCTATGGTGACAAGTGTCAATTATGGACAGGAGATTTATGGGATGGGAAAGATAAAGCCCAATTTACAAATCATTTCCTGCGTAAGCAGACAGGTGCAATGACAGAGCCGACTTGCTGTAATTGAATTTCTTACTGCTATCTACTCAGTCACAAGAAGGTGTCAACCTCAAGGATGTTAGCTGTGGAAAAAGTCTTAATACACTATGATTTTGAATGTGGAGATGACAATATACCCTGGGTTTTAAGTTTGGACTCTGAATAGAATATACTAAATTTTTTTCCATGTAGTAATAAGATTTTCCTTACCCTCTTAAATGGGCAATGCATCAGGGGCAACATGCTAAATTAAGCTAACTTTAAATCAAATGACAATTACAGGTAAGAAAACAAACTCCATTCTGATGTATTAAAAAGTTCCCACATTATATGGGAAATTTGATTATAATCATATTGAATATAAAAATTCATTTATGAAGTCTTGATATATTTATGGTATGAAGACTTCCAAGTAATAAATATTGTCAGCTTTTCTCTACCTTGGGGTCGTTTTTATGTCATTTGAAAATGTTTTGTAGTTTTTTCTATAAAATCTTGCATAACACATGGCCCCTTACAGATTTTTGTGTTTGTTTTTACAACTGCCAATTGCATTTTTAAAATTATGCTTTTTCATTGGCCACTATTTATTAATTTTCCAACTACTGTATGTTGTTCACTGAAAAAGGTGTGCTATACAATTACCTAATTTAATCATCAAAAGTCCTTGGATAAGGCATTTTCACCATTTTACAAATAGGAAGTAGATAAGAGAATTTAAGTAACTTTCTCAAGGTCACTAAACCTACAACACCAAGAGCTGACAACTACAAAGTAGAGTCTACATGATCTAGGTTTAACTTACTTTTTCTTTCTGAGGAAAGTGAGCCTAATTACTTGCAGGTTACTGCATATGGATCTTGAGAAAAGCATTTTTGTTCAACGTGGCCAAAAAGACTCCAAGCCACATTTTATAAGAATTAGTTTTGGTGCTCTGTTTCTACTCAAAAATCTCCTTTTCTTTGATGTCCCATTTATTCTTGTGTTAATACTCAGTTTAGGTCTACCATTCTAGAGGTGACTGCAATTCTGTTTAGCTATCCTGAACCAAAGGATTTTGAGAAATGGAAGCGTCTTTATAAGTATAAAGTTGTCACTGGTTATTAAAATAAAAGCTTTCTCATATACAACCTTGTCAGCAATAGCACTTAGTGACCTACGGGGCAGAAACTCAGTAATGGAGGCCCCTATATACTATATCTCCAGGTCTGCACCAAAACATACTACAAAGGTTTGAGCTAAACGGTTTTTAAGCCACTAAAATTTCTACTTCAGCATGTCTCTGCCAAAAATACCCTGGCTGACCCTTATCTCCATGATGATATTTTATATCTAATTCCTCATTGATTAGAGTTGGAATTATCCTCAGTTTGGGTGGGAACAAAATTAGCTTTAGCTTTTAGATCTGTGTCATTTCAGAAATTCTCTTTCCAGGAGGCATTTGGTAGATCAGCATGTTGTTAAACAGAAAAGCTGCTTCTGTGACTTACACATCCTCTGTTTTTGACCTACTGTGATCTTTACATTGACCTCAACCTAATATAATTCACAGGTGAAGAAAAGTTCCAATTTCAGAGTATGTTGAACAGGGACGAAAATTAAGATTTATTAAGCAGAGGTTTTCTAAGGCTTTATACTAAAATGTTCACATATGTTATTTCATTCACTCCTCAAAATAAACCATTGAGGTGGCTATTATTGTAGCCTTTGTACAAATGAGCATTTTGAAATTTAGAAAGTTAAAGGTAAGGAAGCTTATCTACAGACACATGCAGGAGCTGGTTGAACTAAATTTATATAAAAATATGC
The DNA here is from genome assembly GCF_059928025.1 of Delphinapterus leucas. Classification (NCBI taxonomy): domain Eukaryota; kingdom Metazoa; phylum Chordata; class Mammalia; order Artiodactyla; family Monodontidae; genus Delphinapterus; species Delphinapterus leucas. Next base: position 33,061,981 of record NC_143140.1, read on the forward strand.
AGGTTATAAAGCCTGGTATATTACCTGATGCTATTTCCTGAGCTTCTTGGTTTTAGTGATAGTCACTAGAGAATTTACTGTACAGTCATTTCTTGGTATCCACGAGGGACTGGTTCCAGGATCCCCAATGATACCAATATCTTCAATGCTATTTATATAAAATGGGGTAGTATTTACATATAACCTACATACATCATATACTTTTCTTCTTATACAGACCCAAAATGTTAAGATTTTATTTACAAAACTTCTTTGTTGTGCAGAAAGTAAAAATGCTGTTACAATCTCAGTGCAACTGGTAGCCACAGACAGTTGATTCACCAATCACAGCTATCCACACTACAGCAAGAGTCTTACACGAAAACCTAACAACGCTTACAATTTTGTTGGGGTGAAGTCCCCAAGCTTGATGAAGGATTTCCAAGAGGGACTAAATGGAGGGAGGCGGAATGTCACAGGAACTATTCTTTGGCCCTTTGGGTGGGTGGGTGTGCATACTTTTAATCATCTTTACCTATAAAAACCTTATACAATGTAAATGCTATGTAAATAGTTGTAAATACAATGTAAATGCCATGTAAATAGTTGCCTGCATGTGGCAAATTCAAGTTTTGCCAGTTGAATTGGTGGATGTGGAATCTGCAGATACAGAGGGCCAATTGTACTTGAATTCCAGTGGCTATATCTTTCTTGATTATAACTTAAGGCTTAGTTCTCCCCCAGACTCCATCACAATTTGTAATACAGACACAGAGAACATTAGACTGAGAACGGTTCTAGGTGCACTAGAATCTAATTTCCATGGGGACGCAGACTTTGCCTTATTCACTGACACAGAGCCAGCAAACAGAACAGTAGTAGGGTCACAGTGGGAACAGAGTCAATAAATTAAAATATCTTTTCCAATTCAATATCTTGAATTTTATAGCTGAGGACACTGAGACTCCAAGAAGTGAAGTGACTTGTCAAGGGTAAATGGTAACTTAATAGATCAGTAGATTAGAATTCAGTGTTTCTTGTATTATGGTCAGTGGGTTTTCCAGTATGTCAGATTGTTACTAACTGGGCAGCCACAAGACCGTACTTCTCTGATCCATGTATTAGAACCACAAAGAAGACAAACAAAAAACATTCCCACTTTTAGGTACCTTTTGCTACAGAGTTTAAAGAGGTGGACCAATGGGCATGGTGTGAAGCACCTTCCAGAAATGCTCTGTTGAGTAAATTGACTAAGAAAGAGCGCACGGTCTATCATTCATAGTGTACTATTTCATAACCTTTAAAATGCAGCACATATCTGTAAATTTTATGAATTGAAAAGTTGGCTTTCTTATGGTAGATTTAATCTTACAGCTCTGAAAGTCAACAGTGATTTTATTTTCCTTCAGGAATAATCACTTATTCATTAAGAATAATCACCTAGGAATAAACCTAAGAAATCAACAGGACTTACATGAAGAAAATAATAATCCTTTACTCAGCTACACAGACACATAATGCAATTAAATAAAGGAATAGAATATGTTGTGAGATGGGAAGACACAATGTTGGAGAGATCTCTATTTTATCCAAATTAATCCAAAAATTCAATAAAATGACAACTCAATGAAAATTCCAAGAGGCTTTTTAAAAACCTCAACACAAAGAAACTAATATTTGGTTGGACAAGTAAATACTTTAGAATGAATAAAATTAGGATAATTATAATTAGGTGGCACAAATTACAAAATATAAAAATCTAAATCTGTATTAAGTAAAATAATGTCATATTAGCCAACAAAATAAACAATGAAGAATTAAATAAGATTAAAAAGTCCAGAAACAGGATCTAGTCTCTACATGGCCTTGGTATAAAATATTAGTGTTTTAAAATACTAATTTTAAAGGAGAAGGATGAGATGAGAAGGATGAATTTTACAGTAAATAGTATCAAAGCAACTGAAAAGATTAGTGAAAGGAGAAAGTTAAAAACATCACATTGCATATGAGATATATTCTTGATAATTTAAAATCTTAATATAAAATCTAAGCCATTTAATAAAAGAAGAAGAGTTGAATAAGTATTTTTGTAAATTTGTTATGGGTAAGGTTTTTCAAAGCATAATTAATACTGATATAAACCATTAAGCAAAAGATAGACTTATAAAAATGTAAACTTCTCTGTGTCAAAGAGTGGCATATATAAAATTAAAACACAAAAGACTGGAATCATTTGGTGTGTGTATATACAGACATATATATAAAAATACATATCAAATTATATATAAATTTGTAATCATAATTATTTCATTCACTCAATCAACAAATGTTTTAGTGTTTAATATGTTTTAGGCACTCTCTTAAGGGTATTAAGCAATGAATAAAATAGATTATGTATGTATATATGTATATTTCCAAGGAGCTTACATCCTAAAGGGGGTGGGAAGCAGATATACAGGAAATAACATGAATAAGTAAAATATATACTATGATAACAGTGAGAGGTGCTAAGAAGAAAAAATAAGGCAGGGTAGAAAGGTGGCAAATATTGTTGATGGCTGCAATTTTAGATCTAGCATACAGATCACCTCCTTGAGTAGTAAAACCTTACCATTCATTCCTTTTTAAGAAACAAAACGGAAATAAATGGAGACAAAATCGTACCCATAATCATATGAATCAGCATAGTATACATTCTGCATTTTAAAATGAAATTAAATAAGCTTGAACTGGAGATTTTTAATTTTGTAATTTTATCAGTAGATAGGTGATTTCTGATTCTGTAAAAATGGGAGGTGAAGTTGTATTTTTGGAGTATGAAAAAGCAAGGCAAAGGACCACTCTATTCTGTGAATGTCCCCAGGAACCCCACCTATCTTCTATGTCACCTTTCTCCATGAATTGTTCCTCCTGATTTTCTTTGATTGAATTGTCAGGCATTATTTGTGGAAACCTTTCTACTTTCACCTAACAGCCACTTAATATTCTTCTCACGTGCTGCAAGATATAAATGTCTGAGAAGTGAATAGGAGGAAGATGGTTGTGCATTTACCGTTTAAGACAGCCTTCATTGCCCGCAAATGAAAAGAACACTGGAGAAATTTCTGATTAAATCACAGGATCCACTAAAGAAAAGTGTAAAGACCTAAAAGGCATTCTAGGATGGAGGGGTTGTAACACGTTAAGTCCTAAATTTTGGATACTTGCCCAAACTACGTCTTTTGAAAGGCAATATAGAGGCAACCTAAGGGTTTGTGATTTGTTCTTGGTTCTAGATTGAAGATAGAAAAACAGTTTCTATCGGGCTGCTTGTATTTAAAGGTAAACTAACAAATCTGTGTAGAAAAGATTTCCAGGGCTGCCAATGCTGGCTGTAATGCTTATTTTATCCATTCTACTCCAGCCTTCCAAACCGAATCAACGATTATTTACTTAATGCCACTATACCATATACCTCACCCCCAATGCTCCAGGGGGTATAAAATGATTGATTATACCTTATGTCCTTGATTTAAAGGGGAATATAATCAGGTTAAGAAAGTAAGATGCAAGTGCATAAAATAAGATATATGCCTTAAAGAATGCTGTGGATTTAGAAGAGGATTCTTTTTTTTTTTTTTTTTTTTTTTTTTGCGGTACGCAGGCCTCTCACTGTTGTGGCCACTCCCTTTGCGGAGCACAGGCTCCGGACGCGCACTGCTCAGCTGCCATGGCTCATGGGCCCAGCCACTCCGCGGCACGTGGGATCTTCCCAGACGAGGGCACGTACCCACGTCCCCTGCATCGGGAGGCGGACTCTCAACCACTGCGCCACCAGAGAAGCCCCTGGAAGAGGATTCTTTAAAACCCTAAGTCAGGTTATGTCACTCCTCTGCTGAAGCTCTCCAATGGCTTTCCAACTACATCAGTGAAAAAGCCCAAGTCCTCAGAGTAGCTACGTAACTTCACTGACCACTACTTTCTCCCTTGCTTTTTAGTAATAGTCTTGCCATGACCAGAACTCACCAGCCATGCTCTAGCCTCATGGCTTCACATATGGTGTTCCATCTGTTTGGAACATTCTTCCCTTAGATATGCACATGGTTTGCTCCCTTTCCTCCTCCATGCTATTAATGTTACCCTGTTATTTAAACTTGTTCAATCAGCCTTTGCCTTACTACACATTCCTACTCCCTATTCCTATTTATGACCTTCTAAATCACCATATAGCTTATTAATTTTGTTGGTTATCCCCCTCATTTCTCTAGAATTTGAAAATAAATTCTACGATTTTATTTTAAAAAGTTATTTAGAACATACATTGAAGCTCCAAAGAGGGCTTCAGTTTTTGTGTTTTTTTCACAACTATTTCTATAGTTTCTATTTCTATACTATTTCTGTTGCTTCCTGATATAAAATACATATGTATGGAATCACTGAACAATTGAAAGAGTTCGTGAAAGAAAAGCATAAGCTGGACCTTGAAAGATGGGAGAAGATTTGATTAAGCAGAGAAAAAGGAAAGTAAAAGGTGATGATAGTGAAAAGAGAAATTATGCAAGTAAATATCCAAGGAATCATATGAGAGGTTGAAGCAGTTCTGCTCTACAGAATTTAGTGGATTGAAATCTCCTAATAATGCCCTGATATGCTCTATGTTGTTTACAAATCAATTTTTGTAAGGAATATTTTCTCCTGCAATTTTTCTCTAACCACCAAAAACCACATGGGCAATTCCAACCTAAAATGCCCATGTAAGAGAGAAATACTTCTCTGGTCACAAACAAAACACAATACATAATACTAAGCAATTAAGTGACCAATAACTACTGATTCTGAAAGTGGCTTTCCTTCTAATTCTTCATAAATTTTAATGCTAATTTAGACTTATTAGACATATTTAGGTTACGGTGAAAAATACAGACTGTAAACTGCCAAGCAGATGAAAATCAAAGTCATTAATTTATTCTATTACTTATGGGAATAAATACTGGGAACTAAGTAAATCCTTTCCCCCCCATTGTCAACACCTCCATTAGTGCCATCTTTGCAAACTCGTAGAAAGATTTAAAAAAATGTATTGACCCCATATATCCTGAATGTTCTCACAGAGGTAATGATATTTAAAATAGTCACCATTATGCTCATTAACAGATATCCAAAAGAAAATCTAGTGTGGTCATCACTATTTATGCTAGAATCATACTTATCTCAACCAAGTCCAAACATGTCTCTTACTTTAAAAGAACTTTTAAAAATATGATTTGACTGGAGAATTGTGGAAGCAGCCTACAATTCTTCTCTACTCTCATAAATCCTTCCAGGAATCCCAGTTGGAAGACTCTTTGTTTTGCTGACATGCCAGAGATTGAAAACTTTATATTTTATCTCATTTAATGGGACAAGGAAACCGTAAATGTTTGCTTCTGTGGGAATGAAAATATAAAAAATGCCCTCAGGGAGTCTGCCAAGTATTAGGTTCCTACAAAGTACCAAGAAGTTTTAGGAATATATTTTTCAACTACTCAACTGGATTTAATTAAATAGTAATTCCTGATGATATACCCAACCCAGTAATGTGTGCATGGCACAGATCTATGGACTTAAAAATTATAAAACCAGAGTCATTAGATCAAAACAGAGACCTAAAGCTAGATAGTATTTCATGTAACCTATGTTATACTGAACTGAATAGTCATTTTTTATGTGAAATTAATTCCAATGTTTAACAAAACTCAGTGTAAATAAGTTGCTTTTTCTTTCCTTGACTTCTAAGCTAAATTCATGTGCAGCTCAAATCATTTCATATACTCATGAAATACGTAAATAATACAGACCCTCTAAAAATCGAACTACATTCTCTAAAGCATGAGAATGTCAGCCCTCAGTTTATTTCCAGCTAGGATAGATTTGAACTGAATTCTATGACCTACAGTGGGAATGCTAGGTTCTCACTGATGTTTTGGTTCATCAGGTGAGAGAAATAAATTCCCTCTTAAACAAGTAAAAAGTCTCTCTATAAAAATAAAACAAATAACCTAATTCTTTTAATAGCAATTATTATTTATTTTAACAGAAAATATCAGAGTAGATTGATACACTTAGAATTGTTCATATCTCAATTTAATTATAACAGAATGATCTAATATAAAAAAGTATAATTACAAATAATACTATATTTGAACATAGGATTTTAATGTAACTGCTAGAAAAATGAAATCAGACTATAAATTATCAAGCCTACCTAAATTGTATCTCCTTACAAAGAAAATACTTAATGATACTATCATTGTATCAACCAAATGTTATATTTCTCTGTATTTTCTATGTTAGAAAACCAACCAGTGTGACAATACGTGGTATAGGAAAAAAATTCACCATGATGACAAATATAAACATAAAATTCTAGTTAAGGCACTCTCTATCCCATGTAGCAGAATTAAAGCACAGATAATAAACCTTTAATGAACTCAGCTAGTGAAATGAGTTGTTCTGACTCTGATAACAAATTTTAAATAACCGTTTTTTTGGCTACCATTTTCAGCTTTTTCTGGACTAAATTATTCCCACACTACCTTAGCAAATAGATATTACGGAAAGAAGAGTTTTTAACCTCACCCATTTTTTTCTTCCTATAATAAAATGTTTCTTTAAGGAGCTGAATCTGTTCAATGAAAGCTAAAAAACTGTTTTTAAATTTTATGCTGTAAAGTATACAATTTTTGAATCAAGCTTATTTGTACTCCCATTAGGCTGATTAGTGCAAAGAGAATTTCAAGGCATTCAGATCAAGCAGTTAGCAGACCCTGGAAAAATAAGGACAATTATGGTAAAATGTGTGTGCACTTATACTACGTATTAATACAGACCAATCTTTATAACTTATCCCCTGACGACTATTTGATCACATCTTGTCCTCCTCCTTCTGGGGAAAGCTCTCATCCAGGCTTTGAGTCCAGATGAAACCAGGAAGATTTACTAATAACAAAAATACCTTCTATGGTTACTATAAAATAGTGAAAGTAGTAAACAGTTTCTACCTGGTTCTCAAATATCAATATTTCTTTACGATGAATATGGATGTGAGCATTTTTGTTCGGATGTCAGCACTCTCAGAATAAAGAGAGAACATTATCCTGAGCTCTCCCGCTGGCAGTGTTCCCTGGTGAAGGGTGTAGGGTGGGAGAGATGTGTTTGAGCAGAATAAGCTAACAGTATCAGACAAACAGTATCAGAGTCACAGAAACCTGACACTGTCCAAATAGGAAGCATATTCTTTGTATGCTGCCCGTTTTTAATCTTTTGAGGTTTAATCACTAATGAGTGATACGCTACATGAGAACTCTATCTCAGGCTCTGACCATTCCTCTTGCTTAGGATACTAGAATCTTTTCTCTGGGGCTCACTGAGCTGAGCACACAGGCCCTTCAACACCTGCTCTGGCTACCATGTAACAGATTTCAGTACACAAGAGGAAAAATACTCTTATTCTTTTTTTTTTTGCTGTTATAAGTAGTATAATCAATGCACTATCAATTCTGATAATAGTTAAAAATTCATAGTTGAATACTTACATGTGGATTTTTAAAACCCAATTAATATGACAATTTTTATAAAGAATTCAACTATCTTTTAATTTCAGAGATCTTTCCTTGAAGGGTACAAATGGAATAACCTTAACTTATGAAATTCCTCTTGAAATGCTGGCCACTTTAAAAATATTCTGTATTAAATACTTTATAATATGAAATACTGATAATAAGAAATCATTGTAGTCATCAAAGTTATAAAATTTTTCTGGTCAAAACTTTTTTCCAGCATTCACCACATTAATACATCAATTGAAAAGCTAGTATTTATTTAAAAAATAATGGCTTATAAAGAAATTATCACTTTTATTGAAACAATGCCAAAAATTCCTGCTGCCCAATAAGGTTAATCAGAGATGTCTTTATTATATATGCTATTCAAATAAAATGCATTTTTCAAATTTCATAAATTATGGTCTTATATAATTTGTTTAATTAAACATAAGTATATGAGAAAATGAATACATACCTACCCAAGTATCATGATACTATTAAAATATTGTATACTAAGATGTTTTATTCTTGAGTTACATGTAAGTAAAGAACAAAATAAATGTTCATGTAGAGACTAGCAACTAAAATTTGCATTAACATAACTTCTGATATATATATATATATTTATAACTTCTGATATTAATGAACATGAGTTGTTGCACAACTAAATAAACAATTTAGATAGATGTTCTGTTAATCTCACTTACATCAGAAAATAACATTCTTCAGTTTTTACTTTTTAAAAGGCAAACAAAGAAAGTGAAGTCAGGGTTATGGAAAGCAAGTTTAGAGGTGAATTTTAACCATTTTAGTCACTTTATACTTGGCTCACAGTCCTTGACAGTTTTATTACTTTATCAGGCATCTAACAAGTACATTTAAAAAGACTAAAAAGGGCTATGTTTTTGAATACTCTCAATAAAGATGAATTATTATAGTTAATTTGCATTTTCATGGTGCTGAGTTTTGAAATAAATTACTTGGCATATGACATGAGTCAAGTTCATATAAATTTTGGTTATGGCCTCAATGGAGAAAGTTATACTCTCCAACCCCCAAGTAACTTTTCAGTTTCATTGTGGAAGACATTGAAAATTGAATGAAAATCAGCAATGGAAAGCCCCCCGGTAGATGACATCAATTTTTTTACATAATGTTTCACTTTGTAGTCTCATAAAAGTTCAAAACAAAACTAAAAACTCAAGGCAAGTTCTCTCCTATATTGTTAGATACCGTGTACGCTGAAATAAACCCTGTGTAAAGCAATTTAACAATAAGCACAAAATCTTTGACTGGGCAATCTTATTTCTGTAAACGTATCCTAAATAGATGCTAAAAGGTATATCTTGAGAGAAATAGGAAGGGATTATCAATTGTGGTGAAGATTGGAAAACAATCTAAATATCCTGCGTATGTTAATATTATAAAACCACTGAAAGTAATGTTTTCAAGAAATATTTCATTTCAAGATAAAATGATCCTATGTGGTATTGAGGAAAAAGTAGCATATAGAATCAAATAAACACTACTAATGAAAATCTGGGAAAATTTTAACTGTTGGTGATCATTTTCTTTCCTGTTTGAACACTGTACATATCTGGACTTCCTATTTTCTATAACAAACACATGTTGCTTTTATAGTCAGAGACAATAAATGTTATTATTAGAGAACCTCATATAGCAAAACATTCTTATTTGGTATAATCAGAGGTACAAACAAAACTTAATATACATACCTAAGCAGAATAAGACATATTTTCTTTTTTAAATAATTACCAAATATGAAAATTTTAAGATTGCAAAATTAAACCCAAGGTACTTCTCACATGATTTCTAGTTTTAAAGAGACAAAATTTTAAAAAATATGTATTAATCATCAGAGTTAAGTATTCCTTAAAGAGATGGTACAAGCAGCATAAAGACTCAAGCAGAGATTTCCTTACCCTGTAATAAGGAAGAGGGCCAGACTAAGGAGGATGGTTTCAGGCTGGGAGAGAGGGAAATTTGAGGCAACAGTTCCATACCTAGCGCTAATTGGCAGCCAGACACAGAGGGTAGCAAATACATTACAGAAAATGAAGAGTTTAGGGATGGCCTTTCTTTCATCTTTTCTATTCGTCCTGTGTTCTATGTTATATTCCCAGTCCTTTTATCTCTCTTCTCTTTTCAATTCTTTTGCTTCTGTATTGTAGTCTATACTTTTTTCTCCATTATTTTTCTGTTCCATCAACCACTTCATCCCTGTCTTCATCTATTTATTCCATTGTCTAGTTTCTATAAGATGTTAGTTTCATTTGACAACAGCTGTCTCAACATGCACGACAGAGGCTATTTAGGGTGTTCTGAAAAATAGTCATACTGAGACAATCTGACTGGGTTCACATTTTTCCCCTTGAGGCTAAACAAGCATATCCCATAGGAAATATTTCTTTTCATTGAGGGAAATATCTAACTTTTAAAAAACTATATATAAAAATAAATTACATCAAAAGATAAATGTTGAGGGGACTTCCCTGGAAGTCCAGGGGTTAAGACTTCACCTTCCAATGCAGGGGGTGCAGGTTTGATCCCTGGTGGGGGGAGCTGAGATCCCACATGCCTTGTGGCCAGAAAACCAAAACATAAAACAGAAGCAATATTATAACAAATTCAATAAAGACTTTAAAAATAGTCCACATCAAAAAAATCTTAAAAAAATAAAAGTTGAGAAGTTTCCGTTAAATGAGTAAGTTGCTTTATTTTTAAGAAGTGTTACGTGGGAAAAAATCCTATATAATACACCCAATTACCACTACTCCTATTATGTTGTCTAATATTAATTATCTATTATTTAATTGGCACGGTAACCATCCTAATAACTGCTATGGTGATTCAGTTTCGAAGATGAAGAATTTTAGGCCTGGAGGAAGATTTAACAAGGTAGCATAAAGACATCTGACTGCAAAGGGCAGAGACACTTCCCCAGACCCGCCCAGTTCCATCATATCTCCTAACCTACTTCACAATCATCAGTTATAACATGCATCTACTGAGCATTTAGAGATCTTCATTCAACCAACAGAGTAGCAAGTCCACCTTACGGACATGACCCACAACCATGACCAAGCATTAATTAGAACCACAACCTGAAAACCACGTTAGTGAACATTACTCAGAAGAATACACGTGCCAATCTTTTAAAAGGCAACACCTTGAGTATCTGCTGATCTTCCCTTGTTCAACTTTTTGTTGAACCATGGGAAGTGCACCATGCTTTTGTCTTACCAATTTCATGGCCTATGAAGCTATTTAGGTTTCTCTCAATGTGTTATTTTACTTATGATAAACAAAGTGCTGATAATTCACTCAGTTTTATCCTCCCTAAGAAGCAGTTTATGTTTTCTTATAAGAGCCCTACTGGAAGACTAGGCCTCCTGGAATGGGTACCGTAAAATATACCTGTAATGCTTTATGAAAAAGTTGATTTCATTGGACCTAAACTTCCTCTGAGTCAAAGAAGAAATGGCTAAGTTCCTACTTTTTATTTTAGGCTTCATTCAAATTTTATTTGTTTTTCAACTAATGTCCTTTTCTGTTCCAGGATCCCATATTGCATTTATTTAAAAACAAAATTTTATTGGAGTATATTGATTTACAATGTTGTGTTAGTTTCAGGTATACAGCAAAGTGAATTAGTTATACATATATAACTCTTTTTCAGATTCTTTTCCCATGTAGGCCATTACAGAGTACTGAGTAGAGTCCCCTGTGCTATACAGTAGGTTCTATTTTATATATAGTAGTGTATACATGTCAATCCCAATCTCCCAATTTATCCCTCCCCTCCTATGCCCCCAATAATCATGTTTATTTTCTACATCTGTGATTCTATTCCTGTTTTATAAATAAGTTCATTTGTACCATTTTTTTAGATTCCACATATAAGCGATATTATATATTTGTCTTTCTAGCTCCTACCTTTTTCGAACGTGTTGAGAGGCTACAGTGAGAAGACACGATGTAAAAGGAAGCATATGACTGAGTTATCCTATCACAGGAAGGTTCTGAACTGTCGTAGTTATGATAATAATAGAGGGAAGGCAACAGATAATTAGATGAGTCTACTCTCTCAAACCGCAATTGGTATGGCAGGCGCAGGAGTTGATTTCTAAAAATCTTTTCCATTTAATAATGAATATGTAGCAGATTTTCTGTGTTTAAGTCTGAGAGTGTAACATCCCCTTTCTAGCTTCCTAAATAATGTGAAAACTAAATCCTTGTAAGTTTTTCATTTCTTGAACATGTCAAGTAGCTTATAACATTAGGATTTACTCTTACAGAATCGGCCTGAAAATATTTAGGGTTTTTCCCTGTGGAGCTAGAGATATTTTTAGAGAAAGCTATAGTTTGTATTTGATTATGTATTACATTTACAGAATTTTTAGGTTGTGTGTAATACAAGTTCATTGCAAACATCTACACTTTTTAAGCAATACCTACTCTTTTAAATGACTACCTATCAGGTCCCAAGTTGCTTTTTTTTTGATATGCAATTTATAATTTACACATAAACTACTAATTGAGATAAGTAATTACTTTCTTTATCAGTTGGTAAAAATGACTAAGTAAACCTAAGGCATAGATTTTCACTTCACTTCTAAAATAGAAGAATTATATATTTTCAGGAACTTCCTGTTGATTACTGAGTTTCTACATTATATAAACAAATGGTGCTCATTTCAAGGTTCTCAGATATATTTCCTTATATGTATGGATTCTAAATGTGTAAGTGATAGAGCTATAAGAACAAATATTGAAAAGGTTTAGAAGTCAGAAGGAAACTAGTAATTAGCCTTGACAATAGAATACTAAACCACACTCTTGAGATGGAATGTAGTAATTTCATATTGCACATTTAGTAACACTACCTCCCGCGTTTACTAGGGTCATTCCTCCCTAGCTGCTCTTTGCCAAACATGCTGGACACTTTGAATTTCCTCTCTTCCCTTCTTTTTCTTTCTGCTAGGATGAAAGCAAGCTTAAGGGCAGAAGCCCTTGAGGGCTTTATTCTCTACTGTGTAAGTTGTATGTTCGCCTGGGTAGCTATAAAACAGTCTTACAGAAAACCCATAACCTTCTGGCTTTGGAATTCATTATAGGGATTTTAAAGACGATTTACTCTCTTAATTATATTTTTTAAATAAGCTAATGTGAAAATGAATTGACATTTCTCCATGCATGAAACTTGGAGGCATGTCCTAGGAATGTATGGTATAAACAGCAATAGGAACCAGCCTAGAAACAAAGGTGTTCAAAAAGGAAAGGTGCTAACTTGGGGGGGCATGTTTATATAAGACCCAGTTTTGTGCTGGTTTTGATACTTTTTATGTATGAATCATGGACCACAGTGGATTCCCTGACACATTTTTCAGGATATTCTGTTTTAACACTAGCAAAGTGATTAATCCAACTATGAACTTTCTTTAATAAGGTCTTGTCATATGAAGGTTTAATTTTAAGCAGCATTTGTACTCTGTCACAGAGTTATACAGAATGACAAGTACAAATATTGACTGCTTGGGCAGAACCAACTTTGCAAGAATAAAACAGAGCTAAGTTATGTCCTTCCTTCACATCACCTCCCACCCAATCCCTTCAGCTGTTATAAAAGCAGGAATCCTTGACCCTGTCTAGCACCTCAATATGTGAAGCTGGCTCCTGCTGCCATCACAGCTGGCTTAAGAACCCCTTGGAGAGTCATTAGCTACAGAAAGAGATGAAATAGTTTATCTAACGAGGTTACAATATGAGTTGGAACTCTTCATCCTCCTTCAAGTCAGCCATCCAATAACCACAGCTCTTGTTCTCACCTCTATACCTTCTTCATAATCATGTTCTGTATCTGGAATGCTCTACCATTTCCTTCGGATCAAAATATTACACTGCATGAAGAGCTAATCCAATTATGGCACTACTCTTCCCAGAAGAAAAATGTTGTTCTTATAAGACATACTGTTTTCCTATGTGTTAATATCTCTCTCTCGCTAATTCATGGATTTCTTAAATGAAATTATATATATATATATATATATATAATATATATATATATATATGCAAAAACACTAACATAGTGCTTGGTATATAATATGGCTCTCAAAAATGTTAGTTTCTTTCTCTTGCTTTTATTTTGCCTACACATTCTAGCACAAATTCTAGTTTTCACTGCATGGCAGAATAAATTGGCCTGCATGTCTCTGTAGCTTGCCACTATGCTACCATCTGCTTGGTGAGAAAGAGAAAGATACATGTATCGATAGAAAGAAACTACTTGGAATCAGGCATTTTGAAGGCAATGAGTTCACTGGTTCACAGTATCTAAGTGCAGGTTTGTGGACTAGTGCTATCCCTTATGCAGTTTTCACTAGAAATGAGAAAAAGACAGATAATACTAAAAATCAGTGCATTTTAAATAAAGACAAATGTATTAAATTTAAAAGATGCCATTGATCATGCAATTTTATGTTTTGCTCATACAGTTTTTAAACACAATTGCTTTTAAGAAATAGTGGAGATAAAGTTATACAGTCTTTTTTTTTTTTTGTCTTTTTGCTTTGTAGTCTATGTCATTATCTTATGGTGATGACACCATAATGCGATTAGTTGCTAAAGCTTCCTGAAGTCTTCCTTGTCTGTCAGCCTTTCATTTTTTTTTTCTTAATTTTAAAGTTTCCTGAAATTCTAGAATCAGGAAAATATTATTTGCGGCTGACAGAAAAAAATGGTGGTCTTTTCTGACCAATATAACTAATTTTTCTGGTGTTTCTACTTAATCTTTGCAGGCATTTAAATTTAGATTTCAATTCTTAACACAAATAACTCGTAACACATTTAACACATAATATGTGTTTAATAGTTCACCTTCTTACTAATGTCACAATTCAACTCAATTTAACAAATATTTACTAAGGGTTTACTATGTTCACACAACTCTTCTGTTAGGGAAATAAAATCAAAGAAAATAAAGATCTCTACCCCACTGCAGCTTATATTCTGCAGAAGAAAGACAGACAATAAACTTAACAACTAAAAAAATTATATAGTCTGGGGCTTTGCTGGTGGCGCAGTGGTTGAGGGTCCGCCTGCCGATGCAGGGGACACAGGTTCGTGCCCCGGTCCGGGAAGATCCCACATGCCGCGGAGCGGCTGGGCCCGTGAGCCATGGCCGCTGAGCCTGCGCGTCCGGAGCCTGTGCTCCGCAGCGGGAGAGGCCACAACAGTGAGAGGCCCGCGTACCGCAAAAAAAAAAAAAAAAAAAAAAAAAAAAAAAGAAATTATATAGTGTGGAAGGTGAAAAGTGCTCTGACATAAAGACACAATAGAGCAGGGTCAGAGTGTCAGGGTACTGAGAATTTAAAAGCTGTCACATTAAGCAGGTTGTCAGGATAGACCGCATTGAGAAGGTAGGCTCTGAACAAGGATTTGTGGGAGATGAGTTAGCCAAACTGATACCCAGGTGAAGACAACACTAAGATAGTGAGAATACCAAGAACAAAGGCCCAAAGGTGGGAGCATTTCTGGTGTGTTTTAGGAACAGCAAAGAGACTGATATGGCTGGGGTAAGTCAGTGAGGGGGGTAATGGTAGGAGATGAGACCAGAAAGGTTAAGGAGGTGAGGGAGGAAGCACAGAAAGCCTAGTGTACTTTTACTCGTGCTCTGAGTGAGACAGGGTGTTATAACAGCTTTCCGGGCAGAGGAATAAAATTGTATATGCTTTAAGAAGACTCTAGTTGCTGTGTTGAGAACTGACAATAAGGGGCTCAAGGTAGAACAAGAGACCTGTTAGGAAGTTTTGCAGTCATCCAGGTAAGAAATTACTGGTGGCCTGAAACAGCCAAATAGCCGTGGAAGTGAAAAAAGTGGTCAGATTCTACATAGATATTTTGTAAATATATAAATATGTTGAGGATAAAGTCAACAGGATTTCCTGAGAGACTGCCTATATTAACAGTCAAGTATTATAATAATCTTTATTTAGTAACCAATAACTGATCATTTTAAATTCACATAGAAAACAATATCTATAAGGCAATGAAATCGTTCATTTTATAAATTTTTTCAATTTATGTGGTAAGCTGAAAAATAAATTTTCCATATTGAGGATCCCTCTTTACTGGTACATATTTACTAGATATTTGAACAATGGACTGTGTGTTAAATTGGGTAATATGTTACAATAAGTATGTTAGATAATTAAAGATGTGACCTAGTGGTAAAATCCATGGCATGTCTCGTGTGCTAGTATTAATGGGTTACTCATTTAAGGAAGAGAAATCACTGATCCATTTCATTGATTAATTAACCTCCTTGTGAAACTGTAGAAATTTTATCTGATACTATATTTTCATGCCTGGTTTTATTTTACTCAGAAGTGCTTTAATAAATGTTGTATTTTAATACTAAGAAGATTCAGCATGTTGGAATATTCTGCAGATTTAACAAAAGCTTAGCGAAGCATTTTGATACATAAGGAAAATTCGAATAAAGATTCGGTATACTAGTTCTTTCATTTCAAAAGAGAATTCTTTAAAATTAACATTATATTGCCATGATAGGTAAAGTGATTAGAGACTGAATATTCTTCGCCATTTTAAAAGACTACAATCATTAGCACAAAATGATTTGTAGCGCAATTTTGCTTCACTTGGGAGAAAAACAATTCCCTTTCATAGTTAGTAAATATATTTAAGAATGTAGCTAGAAAAACCAGGTTCTGTAGAAGTATAATGCTTACTTTTCTCTTCCATGGTTTTAAAAAGATGCTATTAGACACAGGTCAGATCTGCAATTACAACTGAGGGAAGTGCATACATTTTACAATAAAAAATGTGTTGCATTTTTGATAATAAATGAAATTTCATAAGCACTAGTCAGAAAATATAATTTGGCAAATTATATTTAAAGCTTACACAGCTTTACTAGTATTTAATGCTTTAGAGACAAGATGGCCCAACACAATTAGCCAAGTTCTGAGGCAGCATTAAAATCCTGAAATATGGGAATGTAGGGAGCTTACCAAGTCAGAAGTTTTCCAGAATAATTTTGATTAGTTAAAATATAATTTCACTCATAATATGTCTCATGTTTACAAAAGAATTTGTATATTTTATGTATTTTGTTCTCATCTAATAACAGATAAATAAAATAGCAGTAACTTTTACTTACTTACCGTAAGTGCTATGAGGAAGGCTTACAAAAACACAATCCACGCCCTGAAGAAGATATATGAACTTCTATTTTTATGTATCTTTTAAATCAGTATATCTCAAACTGCTATATAAACATCTGGCATATGCATTTAAATTAAGGATCACCTGCATACACATAAACATGCACATAACTGGGCTCCAACCCAGTCACTTACAGAATCAGGACTTCCTGAGCTTAGGTACCACTGTCTGCATTTGTAACAAGTACCTGACATGAAGTTTGGGAACATAAAATTTTGAGAATCAAAGAATGGGCAACATCAATATACTATTTGTTGATTACATACATCTATATATCTATCTCACAGTGGCACAGATTATATATATATATGATATGATCTATAAAGAGTCATAGAAAAAGGGAGGTTTGAGAAGTTCTTTAAGGATGGATAGAATTTGAATGTGTAGAGGTGGAAGGTAGGTGTTTCTGGTGAGATGGCTAGATTATTAGGGAATAGTTAGAAAACAGTTACTAGATGACTTAGGCGGTAAAAGTGGCCGGGGCTAGACTGTGGATAACAGGCTGCCATACTTGCTGTGGTGTACCACCCAGACTCCCTAGCTCCTCCTCTCTAGTACTAACTGTGTTCATACTGGCTGAGTGGCCCTCTGAAAACTTTTCTAGGCTAATAAGAGCCACACGGCCCAAGTTCATACTCCCAAGTGGGTGCATATCCAATGACTACTTAATGGTAAAAGGGAGGACAGACAGCATAAAGGCCTGGCTCCTTGCCCCAATCAGGACAACTCTGTAATACCTGCCCAGGGCCAAAGTGCTCTGTGGGATTGACTGAGGCCACTGTTGCAGTTGCATCTTAGCTCAGGGAGTCTCTCTGCTCAGTCCTGCTACTTTTGCACCCTAGAGGTGTTGATCTCAAGAGCAGTCCCCAAGAAACTTCCTGTGTGCACATCTCTGTCTCAGACTCTGTTTACTCCTAGAATTCAACCTGCCTCACCTGCTGAGCTCACAAATTAATGCACTTCTTCTTTCCTTCCTATTTTTCTGTTTTGTTGACCCAGTGTGGGTATTGTTTGTTTTAAAATTGAATTATTCCACAAGAACTGTAAAATCTTGAGATTTCACTGACAAAATCTGTTTCTGGCTTGCCTACTGGAATTGCCAGACCTGGCCTCCCTGGGAATGTCTCCATCTTCAGTGAGAGGTGGGAGGCACTGCCACCTGAAAGGAGTCATCCCCTCTCCAGGTCACCAAGGTCCACGTGGCTCCATGGGGACCTCAACATTAATTGCCTCAACATTGATAGGTTAATTGCTTAGGAATCTGTTTAAAGGAATTGGTCAGTTACTCAGGTCAATATCTAAACTATGCCCTTTAAGACTTAATTTCTAGTCCTTAAAAGGACTAGAAAATTAGGACAGGGCATTAAGGCATAGTGATAAAGAGCATGAACTGGGGTTTGATTCCTGCCTCTGTACAACTTCAGGTTATCAAACTTTCTACACCTGTATTTTGTCATCTGTAAAATGGAGAAATTAACATTGCCTTATAGGATACTATGAGGATTCACTGAAATGATGTATGCACAGAACCTAACACAGGACTCAGTATAAAGTAAATTAAGCAATCAGGTTTTTACACCACACAGATGCACACACTCACACATTTTATTTATATATATAGTAGATACATACATATATACACACACATATATACACGCATAATTTATACTCTAAGTTATATACTATATACATATATATAATTTATACTATAGGAAAGCGATTTAAACAAGTTTAAGAGGAATATTTGAAGAGAGGAAATATAGTATTCATTACCATTCTTTTTAAAATTTAGGAAGATATACTGCAATAAAGAACTACATGGAAATAAAAAGCAAATATCTTTTATTGCCTACTCATAGCAATTCTTTTTTTTTTTTTGGTCTTGTTTTATAAAATATGAAGCTCCCTGGAGAGGCCAAAGAATTTTTTATTTCACAGAGGTGTGCTTTCTGATAAATACACTAGAGTTTTGCAGATACACATACTTCCTTAAACAATTTCTAAATCTGAACTAACTAAATCATGGTAGGAAACATGCTTTTCCCTGCCCAAGTGTTTGGTAAGGAGATATTTTAAAGGAGTATAGTTAGCTCTTGATATATCAGAGGCAGAATCAGGGAGGCATATTAGTGACTACCTTATTCTGAATTTATACTTATAAAACAGGGATCCCAAATCCATGAGTTCATTAAATCAAATTAGGATCGAAAATTCTCTTTGGAGTTAGTGATTCATTTAAATCTCTAGGGTAAACCTTCCAAAAGTCACCTGCAGATACTTGTACTCACTGTGGTAAGCGGTTCCGAGTATTCAGGGGACATTCCATCCCCCACTCTGTGTGCGTGCACGCTTGTGTGTGTGTGTTAACGGTTCTATGAATAAATATATTAATTGATGCTATGGAGGTCTCATATAAAACATCAATCAAATTGGTCATTTTCAGTGAACTTAAAGTTTGAATTTCTATTTTACTAATACAGTATCCTAAGGGGATCCAAACAAAAAGCACAATGTAAAATTTTTTATTAACTACAATTACGACTTTTGTTTATTGCTTTCAATTCAAACAATCTCAAATGTGCACTATAGGACTTCTTGATGTACATGTACATTTTGACAAAATAATTTATTTCTAATAATTCATCTTTTTGGGAAAGAAATGAATAAGTTGACTATATTAAGCAACCAAATATACATGTTATAAAACTTAGGAGTAAACATACTATTATTCCTTACTAGGCTGGCCTTTTATCCACTTCAGTGTGGGCTTACATACTGGCATCCCACAGGGTAAAATGTTTTCAAATATACTTGGGGCTCCTGTCATTCTTCCCCAAATGCTTTCCATCTTTCTTGCACTATTCTACTCATTATCCTCTGCCACTTCTTACAGTTTAGCTCATGAAACCAAAATAATGACTTTAAGTATATAGAATATAAAGTTCCGGGAAATATGTATGATTTTGTATGCTTACAGATACATACTATTCATTAGGTACCAAATTTCAACACACGAAGCAGCATGTGTTTCCTGGCCTACTATAATCATGATTTTGGAAAGGCAGCTGTTTGACAATTTTATTTCTATTTTCTCAGGTTTTATTTTTGAAGTGGAAAATTCCATCTGGATTACAATATCTTCCTACAAGGTTAGAAAATCAAGACTGAGGGAATGCTACCCCTAACTGATCGTACTGGCTTTCATACAGTGCTGCTTGTTGGCATCTTTCGGTTTGATATCATTTTTGGATGTAGCTAAATGCCAGATACCCTGACAAACATATACTCCACCAGCTGGATCTCCATCTGCTCGACTAAACATTTTCACACCAAATCTGTATAAAAAGCTATGTTTTCAAAGAGAGTTATCTATCACTGAAATATTAACATCTTAACTCCAGGAGTCCTTCCACTTATACATTTCACATGCATTTAATCACAAATACAAAACTACCTCCAAGTATTATCAGTGGTCTGCTCTTCGTTGCCAAATTTATCTTAAACCATCCATGAAGGGGGAGATGGACTTTTTGAGCACAGGAAATATTTTGGAGATTTTTCACAGGAGTATTGCTACTATCTTTTGATCTGTTGGCTTAGAAAAAAAGCCACAACATTAATGTTAATGGATAGTACCAATATGATTTTTTCCAAATCTGCATTAAGTTTGTCCTGGGATAACTTTCTTTACCTGCATATGAATTTATTAACTAACAAGAAATATTCTTATGATTGAATCCTTATAATATTTATGAGAATGTTTTTTCTTGGGCCTCAGTTATGTAGAGTGGTCAATTAAATCTCAAGTAACTTTTTTTTTTTTTTTTTTTTTGCGGTACGCGGGCCTCTCACTGCCGCGGCCTCTCGTGCTGTGGAGTACAGGGTCCGGACGCGCAGACTCAGCGGCCATGGCTCACGGGCCCAGCCGCTCCGCGGCATGTGGGATCCTCCCGGACCGGGGCACGAACCCATGTACCCTACTTCGGCAGGCGGCCTCTCAACCACTACACCACCAGGGAAGCCCTCAAGTAACTTTTTAAAGTTTCTACCTGAAAATGAGATTAACTTCAGGTGGTGTTAAAGAATATTCCATAAACCTCAGCGGCTAGAAGGTTTTTCAGTTTGGGGAAGAAATATCTGTAAACCATTATTAGATTTTGGGAGACCCAAGAGCAAATGAAAGGTATGAAGTACAAAAATATAACAGGATTGTCACTGAGGCAAAAATGGGATCAGAAAATTCATACAACATATTAGTGAATAAAAGGAAAAGTCTGGAAACAGAAAACTGCGTATTCTCTGAACCGTGTACATTACTTCTAGATAACATTGATGGTCGTGCTTTAGAAATATGTCTACAAGTATGCTGTGGCAAATAGGAAGACCCACTCTTAGACTCTGAGAAACAGGGCCAAGAAAAGAGAGAACCGAACCGTGTTAACTACACTTATTGTGGTAATCATTTCTCAGTATCAGTTAAGTCAAATCATTATGCTGTACGCCTTAAACTTATGTAAACTCACTATCTTATTTTCTACTTAATTAATAATGATCCTGAAAAAAGCATTCTTTCCCATAAATACACCTTTTCTAGGACTGGGGTTTATGTAGGCTAAAAGTATGGGAATGGGTGGGAGGACAGTGAGATGGAAAGGGAGGGAGCACATAAAGAGGGAGATTTTCCCCAGTTAAATATCTTTATGAGAAAAACACCTGTTAGCTTCCATCTCTGCACCTCCCCAAGTGAAAAGAAAGTGCAGGAAAGAAAAAAAGATCCAAATCACAATGCATATGAATACCTATGGTGTAGACCAAAAGGTTTTTTAAGGAAAGGAAAAAAAAAATTAGACTTGCCCAGAGCAATATATAAACATTGGGAAATACTTGTATAAAATACAGTTCAAAGCAGAGGACCAATGGAATTTAGAAAGAATTAGTCCTGCCTGGTTTTTATTTAATAGAAATGTCAACATTATCTTACTTCTTCTTTGACTGCATTCCAAAAAACTCTTCACCGTATTCTTCTAAAAGAGATAGTATGCCCCTTCATCAAAGCAACTGCCAGGCCCATTCAGCTGCACGATGACATGGGCCAAACCAGTGCTGTGTAACTGACTCACAAGATCCAAGCATCTGTTAGGATCTATTGTCTAAAATTTTCCATAATTTCAAGCTTGGGTTAAATTGGTAAAAGTGAAGATACAACATCCTACTATTTACTACTGCTTCCTACCCTTCACACCTATTCCTATCCCTGCCAAATACATGTACTAGGGCACCCAGGAGAAAAATAAGATAAAATAAGTAAAAGGAATTTTAAAAATATTCCAACAAAATGAACTACCACCTTTTTTAAATTTTTTTTTTTTTTTTTTTTTTTTTTTTGCGGTACGCGGGCCTCTCACTGTTGTGGCCTCTCCCGCTGCGGAGCACAGGCTCCGGACGCGCAGGCTCAGTGGCCATGGCTCACGGGCCTAGCCGCTCTGCGGCATGTGGGATCTTCCCGGACCGGGGCACGAACCCGTGTCCCTTGCATCGGCAGGCGGACTCTCAACCACTGCGCCACTAGGGAAGGCCGAACTACCACCTTTTTAATATTAAAAATAGGTATACAGTGAACCAATTTTGCTTGCAGTAGAAAAATTGATTTGAACATACTGGTGTACCTTTAATATTTTATATATACTCAGATACACTTTGAAGACTCTGAATATATTTAATTGGCTGAAAAAAGGACTTTGAATCATAGAAATACCAATGAAGAAAACTTGCTTAATTCAAACATTTGCCAAGAAAAACGGTTATCATCAAACACATGAGATTAAATAATTATCTGTTTTCTTTGCTGGCTCAAGATAGATGTAATGCTGATGCCTACGCTTACTGAAAAAAATGACATAACATCCTGTCTTTGCCATCAGTGAGATCCATCAACTATTCAAGAACAATAATTCTAGACTTATAAACTGCCTGATGTCTTCACCAAACAGCCATACAGCAGATAATCCTATTAATAGGCTAGAGCTTATTAATGAAAATCTCATAAGAACACTCAAGAATAATGTTACGCAGAAAGTTGAAGCAAAAAGGAAAAGAGATTGATACCTATCTCCCCCAATAGTCTAGGTTCCATGGGACACTATGCCCATTTTACCAGAGAATTCCCAGCCCTCAGCAAACTACCTGACATACAGTAAGCTCTCACTAAATATTTGTTTCACAAACGAGTAAAAACGCAACCCAAGTCAGAATACAACATTGACAAAACACTGAGTCATTTAAACATGTATAAGAAGTGATTTTAAATGAATTTAATATGAGTATTAAATGTTTAATGAATAGTACAACTAGAACATCCTTAGAAGAAAGGCTGACTAGCATGTGATCTAAATCCACTATGTGTGATGATTTTCAGTAGTTCACTAGAAATTATAAGCAGAAACAAGAAAAAAAAAAAGCAATTTTTAAAACAGAAATATTTTGTTCCTTGAATTTTTAAGGTGAGATTATACTTTCTCTTCCCTTTTCACTTTCAGTGAGTGAGTTTCCTGCTAATGCAGAATACCCACAGAGCTGGAATCTCAACAAGGCATATCACAGTTTTGGACTAAAATTCTTCAGACAATCTACTCCACGAACATAGGGATCTTGCCCTCCTTGCACACTTACTTGGTCTCCAGTGGCCAGCAGAGTGTTTGACATATCATAGGCACTTAATATTTAATGAATAAATGAATGAATGGGCTGAAACCACAAAGAGACAAATTATAACCAAATATAAGGAAAACATTTTCTTAGATATAAAGCTTCATAGTTTTTTGAAGATTATTATGGTATCGTCCTCTGTTTCCTCCAAGTGAGCCAAACCCATTCTTTTGACTGGTATTCATGTGGCAGGATTGTGAGTTGCATCATAACTGGACACAATACTCCCAGTTGGAGGTGACAAGTGTAGAGCAGAGCTGAATGTCAGACATCCTCAGACGATAGATTAGTGCAATCCAAGGCATATGAGATGTTCCGATGGCCAGCAGACTCATGCTGAGTTGACTGCATCCAAAGTTCAGTTCTCACTGCTCACCTTGCAGGGCTTTTAACATTTGACACAGATCACTGCCTTCTCCTTGAAACACTTTCTTTGTTTTCAGAGCATTAAACTCTGAATTTTCCTCCTATCTCACTGGCCATTCATGCTCTGTCATTTTTTTCTGAATGTTCCTCATCTCCCATTGCCCTGGCACTTCGATCTGAACCCTCTTTGTGATTTTAGCTATATTCACTCCATGTATGATCACATTTAGTTTCATTACTTTAAATTCCATATTTTGCTGATAATTCCAGATTTATATCACTATCACAGACCTCACACATGAATTCCAGATTTGTATATCCAACTATAGGCATCTTAAACTTAGCATATCCAAAACTGAGTTCCTAATTTTCTCCTTCATACCTTTCCCTCTCATAATCTCCTGCATCTGAGTTACTAGCAATTTCATCTTTTCAGTTGCTCAGGTTAAAATGCTCGGAATTACCCTTGATATTGCTCTTTCTCTCACAGCCCTCATTCCAACAGTCAACTCATCTTGTGGGCTCCATATTCAAAATGTATCCAGACTCTGACCACCACTCCTTACCATTCCATTGCCAGTAGTCGAACACAGTCCAACTTCATCTCCCTTCTAGATTATTGCAATAACCTCCGGAACTAATTTCCCACTTCCACCGTTGAGCTCTTATCCATTTTTAACACAGCAGCCAAATTATATTGTTAAAATGGAAGTAGACTGATGTCACTCCTCTGTTGGAACTTTCCATCTCCATCTAAAGCCAGTGGTTACAATGACCTACAAGGACCAACACAATATCCTCCAATCCCATTAAATCTCTGGCCCCCACTCTTCTCTCTTCTATCTCCCTACACCAGCTACCCCCTCCACCCAGCCCAACATGCCCACCATGCTCCTTCCTCAGGACCTCGCACAGAGGGTTCTCTCTGACTGGAACATTCTTCCTACCCTTGGTTTTCTTTCATATCTTACTCAGGCTTTTATTCAAATGTCATCTTCTCAAGAAATATTTTCTGACAATGTTTTAAAAACTGCAACCCCTCTGACACTCTGTTCATGCCTTTCCTACACTATTTGGACAACATCATCTAGTTTTTAATTACGTCACACATTTAATAGACTTTTGTCTGTTCCACCCTGTATCTCACTCCTACTAGCAGTATCTTAAGAGCGGATTTTTTTTTGTCTAGTTCTTTCTCCCAGCACCTAGAAATATGTATAAAATTTATGATATACTGAATAAATATTTTTGCATAATAAAAGAATGAATAAAAGGGTTATTTTTGGCCATGCCGCATGGCTTGTAGGATCTTAGTTCCTCGACCAGGGATCGAACCCGGGTCCTGGCAGTGAAAGCACAGAATCCTAAATACTGGACGGCCAGGGAATTCCATGAATGAAAGTTTTAAGGGAAAGCATGTCACCAGTGAATTATCAACAATCAGCCAGCTGGGAAGAGGTCTGGTGTGATGCAATCCTCACCTTCCTAGAAGTGCACCATACATCACACTTTATTGATTTTTTTCCTAACTCAAAATAGAGGTAAGCTGGTCTTACCCAGCTTTATTATTTTTGGATACCAAGATTTCTCCTAGGACATTGGTTCCTGAGTTATAGCAACTGAAAAGGATTATAGGGTCACTATTCACTCTGGGTAATAATACATTCTCATTAGAGAACGCCCATGAAAACTCTACGTAATCAATGTGCCCCTCAAAGCACAAAACTTAAATAATAGGAGAAAGATTCACTGGGGGACATAGGGGGGAAAGATGGCGTGGTCTCCTTAAGCAAACTACATACACACCATGAACAAAATAATACTCTGAGTTAACAATAAAGTAAACAAAATAGGCAAAGTTCTAAGTTCTTAAAGATAACAAAATTAAGAAAGGAAAAGAAGAAAGGAAATATTTTGTAGACAAAGAACACCAAAACTGCATTATAAAATCCATGTTCGAAACCACCTTTCATGATCAAAATCAGTTTGTAATGATGACATCATAACAGTGAAAGTCTCATCATTTAAATACATGCAGATAACGAACTCCTCATGAAACTGAGATTAATGAAGTTATTTAGTTTTTTAAATTACCATTAACTTTCAACTTTTGTCTCCTTTAGAAATTTCATATTTTAGTGTCAGACTGAACAAATATCACCTTTCTCCAAATCTGTATTGTAACGATATAAGTAATATATGCCTAAGATAAACAACTACAGAGCTTGCCCCTCAAGTTCTAAAGGAGACATTGGCCACTAAACAATTACCATTTACCTTCTAAGCAGAAATAACTGAATTTTTTAATAGCCAATTATCAGCAGTTTTTATTTCAGACAAAAAGTTTGAAAGGTTTTATCAATTAACGTCCAAGCCAGATCATAAGCAATATTAACACATATATGAAATTAAATTGTCATTTTTAGACACACTAACACAGCAACAGCATTTGGTCCAAGAGCTCTTCCAAGAATTTTACTCCACACCTGATAAAGAATATGAGTGCTATACCATGAACTATGAATCCTGATATATTTGATTTTTCAAGTACTTTTCCAATATAGTTGTTCTCTGTAGAATTGAAAATAAGGGGACATTTCCCAAAGTATACATTCCATACCTTAGAAAGCATGACTGAGGTTAAATAAATTTAGGACTTCTTGGATTTTCTCAAATATTTTTTGTCATTTTCTCAAGAACTTTTGATAATGTTATATATAAAATAATCTTGCTTTATATATTGTTTACTTCATATAATAGTAATGTGGCAGAACTAGAAAGTAAAACCATGTCTCTCTTGCTTGAGGGCTCCATCTTTTTTCTACTATGCTCAACAGCTGAAGTGAAATCAAAAACAAAGATCTAGTCTTGGAGTAGAAGATACTGAGCAATGATATTGTTGAATTAAATCATTAGCAATGTAAACTCTCACCCAAAGTATAACCAGATCCATCATTTTACACCAGTCAAAATAAAAACTACATTTTTGGTGGAGTGGAGAAAAATGTCACAATCAGTGGGATAAGGGGAGGAGATGGCTAAGGGAAGCTTGGAATAGTCCTTGTATACAATGGTAAGCACAGTAATTAAATTTGTCCAAATAATGCATAAAGTGGTAATCATGGATAAACTGTTTATCCAAGGCAATCAACAGCATTTTCTTCAAAGCCCCCCCCAAAATATTATTCCCTCTCTTCCTTGTTAGCTTGGGCATTAGGTGTCAAGCATTTATTGACTTACCCTGGAACTGATCTTAGGACTTTTCTTTATGGAGAACACACACACTTAACTACAATATTGAGGATTTCTTAAATGGCTTTACAGTAGAAGATTTGTCTGATCATATTCACATTTAAGAGTGATCAAACATTTCAATAAACCATGGCTATTTGAAGAAAAGTTTGCAATGTTGAAATATAAATTAGCAACATGGTAATGTGGTAAAACTATAAGATTTTAGGTATAACTTTTGGCAAAGAATGTATAAATCAGAATACTATAAATAAGGAATATCACTGTACTTTAGGAGAAGCAGTAAACAGAGATGGCCTAAAAACGGAGTTTCTCCTCCAGTTTCATTTCTCATATAGTCACACCACTATAATAAAACCATGTTTTCTAAGGTTTCCATTGATATCCTTCTAGCTAAATCCAAATGTCTTTCTCAGTTTTCTCCACCCATAAACCCTTTCCAAATTCTGCAACTCTTGAATACATGCCTTCCTGA
Source organism: Delphinapterus leucas (assembly GCF_059928025.1). Lineage (NCBI taxonomy): Eukaryota > Metazoa > Chordata > Mammalia > Artiodactyla > Monodontidae > Delphinapterus > Delphinapterus leucas. Next base: position 33,089,587 of record NC_143140.1, read on the forward strand.
AATATGAGTTACATCTTTATCCAAAAAAAAAAATATAAAGGGCATGCTCTGGAGCTCCCTCAAATCAAACACAGACATAGGTCTCTTTTTTCTTTTAGAACTTACTTCAAAAAAGAGATTCCTTCTAGAATGCACACTAGATTTGTTTATGTACGCACATAAACTTTTTCAAAGAAACGATCACAAAGAGTTAAAGAAATAATTTATATAACTGAGGACAAATAATTTTTTCATTTGAAATATACAAACAATTGAGGCAACAGTGCTTTTTCACCTAATAAATTTCTCAGTATTATTTGTGTATACGTGACAAATATCAACAACTCTTTATACATTGTTTAGTTTATCAATTATTTCTTCAGTGGTATGTATTTTTCACTTTTCAGCTGCTAGTGTAAACCACTATGTCTTTCTGTCTGTCCCAAAGTATCCACAAGCCACTACTGAATGAAAAGGAGTCCATTATATCAACTCTGCCTTAAGGGGAACACAGACAACTCTAAGTCACATTTACTCACATAGTTCAATTCAATAGAAATAATGTATTATAATCTAATTAATTAGCAGTATCTATTTTAATGTATATATAAAATAGAAAAATATATTTTATTAGTGAAATAGTGAGGGAAATTAAGAGGTACAAACTTCCAGTTACAAAATAAATGAGTCACAGGAATGAAGTGTACAGTGTGGGGAAAACATTTAATAATAATGTGGTATCTTTGTATGGTGATGAAGGTTGTCCAATGGTACAAACTTCTGGCTACAAGGTAAATAAGTACTAGGGATGTAATGTACAACATGATAAATATAATTAACATGGCTGTATGTTATATATGACAGTTGTAAAGAGAGGAAATCTTAAGAGCTCTTCACAGGGAAATACTGTTTTCTTTTTCTTTTTCTTTTGAATATATATGAGGTGATGAATGTTCACTAAACTGACTGTGGCAATCATTTCATGATGTTTATAAGTCAAATCACTAAGCTGCTGTACACCTTAAACTTATACAGTGCTGTATGTCAATTATATCTCAATAAAACTGGAAGAAAGTAAATCTACTTTCTCAAGAAGTATGTATTTTGCACTTAACTATGCACCTTACATTTTTAGGTGCGTGACCACAGAAAACATGTTGAATAAGAGCACCTGTTTAAGAATATTCTCACAGAACTGGATTCACAGAATGTTTACAGTGAAGCTCCATGGACCTGGGGGTGGGGGGGCTGAGGAGTGGAACTGAATCAAGCAAAAAAGTAAAATAAACGAATAAAAAGCCTTTGTGGAAGGTTAATAAATGAATAACAGTGTTCATAAAATATATACAACAACAGATATTTTAACTCTTCTTATTTTCATTGGCAAGTTTCACTTCTGCTAACTGGCTCTGACTATGAAGAGAACATACTATAAACAACGAACAGTTATTTATAGAGTGTGAGCTTTGTATATTTGTAATCTTTAATCTGATATGAACTTTTTATAAACATTGCAAATTCCATTTCTTTCTTTGCTAAGTGGCTTATATTTTTATTATATGCAATGTTTACAAAGGAACTCAATTATAACTTTAATGAAGTTAAATTTCTGTGCTACATTATAATATTCTTGTTCATGGCAAAAGTAAGCAAGTTCATATAAACATTAATATTGGTTACGTGCACATCCTATTAATACACCTGAAGGCAAAAGCCACAGATGTTTTAGAAATATGCCTTAAATTTTCAATACAGTTAAGTAGAAAATATTATTCAAGATGTTTTTGAATTTCAAATTTTCAAAGAAACTGATGTGATGAACAATGTGGTCTGACAAAGAGTTAAAGCAATCAAGTTGTGTAAAGTTTTAATTTAAACATGAAAAATGCTGGTTCAAAATTATCAAAATAATAGAAACTAATTTTATATTTCTAATTACATTAATTTGGTATTTCTAGAGATAATTCTCTAACCTGCATATACAACACCTACAATTTGAAATACTTTCCATTACTAGAGAGCAAACTGAACATAGAATGTTGGAAAAATGTCCAAAGAAGTATGTTAAATGTTACCATGGCTGATACACTGGGTAGAAATCTACATCCTTGTGGGTTTTCCATGCATTATAACTGGGGTATTCTGAATCAAATCCACAAATATTAAGGTTAAAAGTGTGATGCAAATCTGTTTTATCCCCTGAATTCCATGAATATAATTGCATGTTATACTTTTACACTTAATCCAAAAGTGGTATAGATTTGTGATGTGTAGACTGTATTTAGAAATATTCCAGTTTGCGTATGCATCACATGTTTATTAGGATGGACTTTTTCTCCAGAAATAAGACAACACAACTACAAAAATCAAGAACAGGAAGAAGTAATATAACCTAGGAGATAAGCGGATGGGCCACAGTCTGACCTCACTGGTCAGCTCACCCAGACACTTATCACCTGGGGCAATTTGCTTAACTTTCCCCAGCGTTCTTAATAATAACATATTTCTCACGAAACTAGGGAGTCAATAAAATGTTAGTAGGCAGGACTGAATCACTAACTACTTTTTAGTCTTACTTTTTCTGTTTCTTAAAATATAAGGGGGTACTCAAGTAATATAAAAATTCTCTCTACTTCTGTTTTTAGTATTAGAACGAAATGAGACTTTTCATCCAATGTAAAGCGTAATCATCTACATGTGTGATAAATTATCTGGCTAGGATTGTAATATAAGCTTTTTGGCCTGACCAAACCTGGGACATGAATTCTATTTAAAATTTTACAATTTCATTGGTATTTACATTATAATTCCAAAGGATTAGTTAAAGCTCTGGCTGTCATTAGGGACATAAGGAATTACTTAAACAAAAAGCAGTGAAATAATTGTAATTAAAAAAGCACCTGTGCTTTGTGAAGGAGCCCACCAGAAAAGATACAGAGTACGAAGGTAAAGAAAGGGGCAAAAGGCAAAAAACCTATTGGACCCATAAGTTAACCCATAATTTAGTGACATTATGATAATCATCCACAGTTTTTGTTTTTTAATTTAAAATCCCATGTTATCTATAAAAAGTAAAATGGAGACCTGGAAATTAGTTATAGTTTCTGAATTCTTATAACAATAATTTCTTACTGAAATACGAGTCACTGTAAATTACATCATTTTCCTTTGTATTTGGTGAAAACTTAGAGAGAAAGAAGTTATTTAGCTATTTAATAAAGAACTCCCTTATTCATCTCTTGATAGTCTATAGAGTTGGTAGGATAGAGATCCAAACATTTATACAGGATATGAGAGATGTATGATGCAGCTTTCTCTCTAGAAAAGAGGCACAGGTATTATCCTTGTTACACAATATAAATTGGATAAGGTCTACTTGTAATTTATACATTTTTAAAAGCACACTTAAAATAGTATCATAAAAGGGAAAAAACTTAAAAAGTTTATGTAGAGTACTGAGTACCAAAACCTTCAAGCCTTTCAACTACGATAAGGCTTTTTAACATAAGAGAAAAATAACGTATAACCATTGTGTAACTTCATTTACAACATTGCTCTTGATTCTTAGGATGGCTCAGAGGAATATTCCTTGTACTCTCTTCAATGACTTTAGCATCAGTAAACCGTGCAAGTGCAAAACATACATAAAGTTTCAGATTCTACTCACATGCTGTTTATTACAAACTGTTTTGATATAGTGAGCCCACCACTTTGAAAGCCTAATGGGGAGTCAAATGTACAGGTGTACAACGCCTTTTACACCTTCTAAGAACAGGAGAAGCAGTTTTCCCCATGACCAGCTCCAACAGCAGCTACCCCTCAAGCAGCCAAGAGTAATCTCTCTTGCTTTGTTTGCATGGCATCCTTCTTCCAATTTAACAATTTTACCGTAAATTTGGATGGTGCTTAGAGTGATATAAATTGGATCTCCTTTATTAAACACTATATAAAAGGAAGAAAAAAAAACAAAGAAGCTTATATCAGCTAACTTGTTCCTTTTGTTCGGCATCCTTAGGGATGGGGGCTGGAAGTGGTTAAGAAAAAGGCATGAGTGAAGTTTAAAGGAGTAATTAAAAGTGACTGACGGTATGGTTTTGCTGTATTTGGCTGAAGGCACATTAACTACAGTGAGAATCTTCACAGAAAAGTACCTTAAACAATAGAAGAGTGTACTGCTGCTTTGTTTTCAACTCCACAAAAACCTCACTTTTCTCCCACGGGAGACTGACCCAGAACACTAGAGAAAGATCCTCAAGGATAAGATTGCTCAATAATGTCAAAGACTACCTGTGATCAAAAGCAAGCTTCCAGTGACCACACACCATTTCTAAAAGGTCAGAATCACAAGATCTTGTAGTAAGTGAATGTATTTACACACTGGTTGAATAAGGCCGTACTAAAAGACTCTATTTTTATTCTTTGGAATACAGATTAGAAATGAGACCTACTTTTCTGTGGGTAGTTCTCTGACCAAGTCTACCCTTAGAAAAAGCTACTTTTACAAATATAAAATCAGTCTAGACATAGTGCTGCTTTTTACTGAAGAGAATTTTGAAGCACCCAAAGGAAAGAAAATCCTGTTTTCAAAAGGTCTCAAACACCTAGTTTTAAAAACCACTCATGCAGATTTGTATAAATGCATTCAGTCAATAGTTGAGAAATTTCTCTCATAGAGAGCTAGCAGGAAAAGAAAATATTCCAATATTTTTCCATATCAAACAGGACAGTATCAGAGACAAATCTGTTGTTATTCTCACCACTGATCTCATACCTGCAGCTCTCAGGTCAGATGTACCTAAGAAAGAGAAGTAAATATCACAGGATGGAAAAAGCAGCAGCATACTGGAGGCAAAGAAATGAATTCTCAGGGAACAACCTGTTCTTTGTTTACCATTATACGACTCTTGTGACACTGGAATAGTGGTTTCATATTGTAGCATGTTTATTTTCTGTACCTAGTTGCTGCTCACCACCAAATCAAACAGGAAGGTAGGAAAGGCAGAAAGGAGAGAGAAAAGGTTGGGCGGGGGGAGGAGGGAGGGAGGAAGGAAAGAAAAGAAAAGAAAAGAAAAGAGAAAGAGATGACATGTTAAACAGTATAAAACTCCAGGACAGGAGGCCCAAGAATATTGTCATGTTGCCAAAAGTCCCCATCAACAGCCCCTGGGGGTAGAAATGTAAAAGGCAGACAAGGACTTTCTGAGGTAAAGGTCAGTCTGGAACAGCTGTCATATATTATTCCATCCAAAACTAGAATGCATGTGCAAAGTCATGCTCTCCTCCCTCTTTCTTCTTTTACATCTTTTGGCTTCCTAATTCTTGCATTTTTTCCCCCAATCGTTTGAAGTTATCTAAGCAGGGTGTGTGTGCAAGAACGTGTATTCAGTGGCTCATGTTTTAGCCAACAGAAAAAAAAAAACCACTGGAAAAGTAGAAACCAATCAAATATACCAAACAAGAGAACAGTTTCCAGGTACTAAGTAAGCTTGTACAGAGTTACAAAATGGAATACTCTGCTTGTGATCCTATACCATATCTGAACCACTGAAATTCAACTTTCTCTCTAAACCGTTATTTCAATAAACCATATTTCTCCTACTCTCAGTTTGCCATAAATGGGCTTAACTTACAAATATAGATGTTCCCAGGTATTTAAAATTTCTTCAAAGCTTTCAGCTATATCTGGATATTAAATAATAATCAAAACAAAAATAGGTCATTTTAATTCTCTTATCATTTAATGGAGATGGATACTAGGATATCTTTTAAAAGCATAACTAAAGATTATTGATCTTTAGAATACTTCCAATTTGTTTCTATAAAATCATTTTCTTCTAGATTTTATATTATCGTACCCTCAAAATACAATATAGATCAAGCCTAAAAGTGGAAGATCCCTATATTCTGATGGAGTAGTAAAGAAAATTGTATATAGCTATAATATCTCCATATATCTAGAAAATTAAACTTTATGTTAAATTAAATCCTAAAAAATATTAAATTTTAACATTGATACTGAGCATCATTTTCTAAAAGTAAAATAATATGAAAACTGGCAATAAAAATAGGTTTTTAATTTATTGTGGGATAGGGTCTTAAGAATTCAAAGTTCATTTTATGAAATCGATTATATCTAATACACCTGTTATTAATTCCTGGAATTCTCTGAATTATGATGGTTTTACCCAGAAATAGGTTTTTAGAAATGCCTTTACTTTCATAGGCCTGGTTATTGAGAAGACTACATATTGGGAGAATGAGGTCAATATTAATTTTTGCTATAATCAGTATTATTTTGCTAATTTTTCCAAGACAGTGCTTTTGCTACAGTCAAATTTATAGCACAGCTGTTCAAATTTCCATTCTAGTATATCAACACCACCCAATGACAACTGCAAAGTGTTTTTATTTTATAAAACTTTTTCATGTATTGCTTTATGTCATACCTACTTAACTAGTAAGATATAGAGACTGCATTAATTGCCCAAGGTCAAAAAAAAACTTGTATAGCATGGATTCAAACACTGATTCCAAATCCAGCATTCTAAGTCAAACTTATCTAATGTGTCTTTTAAGTCTATCTATCTCTCCATGCACTATTATGTAGAAACTGATTTTATTTTGATATATTTATGGGCTCTGTAAACAGCCTAAGCAATAAATATTTTTGGCAAGTCAATACACTGAAAAAGATCAACATCAAAGAATATATGGAAGAAAAGCAAAATAACTCTGATAGAATGTTTCTAGTTAACAAACCATTCCTAAATTCTAAACTAGAGTCTACTGATTTACTATATGATGCTATATAAGCAGTCTTTCTCATTTAAGTCTCAATTCCTTTATCTGTGAACATTAATTATATTTGTTATATTCCAATTCAAAATGATGTTACAGGGAACAATAACAATTACTGAAAAATACAAACCATCATGAATCAGAAATGTCAAAAAGAAGCTAAATGTAGGGACAGATGTTGAAAAGTCATAAGCTCCTTGTTTGGCTATTAACATTTAAGAGGAAATATAACTAAGAGATACTATATATCTAATTATCAGGGGCATATATGTTAATAGTGTATTCATAAAGGAAATAATTCCTTTCAAAATGTCTAATATGGGGCTTCCCTGGTGGCGCAGTGGTTGAGAGTCCACCTGCCGATGCAGGGATGCGGGTTCGTGACCCGGTCCGGGAAGATCCCACGTTCCGCGGAGCGGCTGGGCCTGTGAGCCATGGCCGCTGAGCCTGCATGCCCAGAGCCTGTGCTCTGCAATGGGAGAGGCCACAGCAGTGAGAGACCCACGTACCACAAAAAAAAAAAAAAAAAAAAAAAAAATGTCTAATATGAATTCATACATATTCATACAACATGGTATGTACATATCTGGATGTGCATGTGTGTATATATACAGATGTGTGTGCACACACACTTTACTGAGGAATTCACAATAGTGAACCATTCAGTAGCAAATATCCCTGGCCAAATTAAATTCTGAGTTAAGCTATCTTGTAGCTGGTAAGCAATAATTATGAACATATCTAGTCAAAATAGATTAAATTGAATTATTGCATCTCCATTCTAGAAATATTATGAATGGTAAAACATTTCTATATATTCTTGCAATTAAACCACTGTGAAAAAAGTAGAAGACTCATTTCTAAATGACAAGAGAAACTAATACTTGGATAAAAAAATACTATGTGATTCTTACAAACTTGTGTTAAATGCTTTTGGAATCCATAATATGTATCCCATTAAAATGTGTTGAACTATTTGTCTAAAAAACAAAGGGTCAAAAATTAAAGTTACATATTAAGAGATTTTAAAAAAACTAGTTAGACTTTTTTCTGTGTAGCGTTTGGTTTGATGGCGGAATACTAATAAATTCAATCATAACCTATGGCCTTGTGGAGATACACGGCATGAATTTGTGAGAGGGGTCAGAGTAAGCGGCGGAGATGTACACGATTAACCACGCAAGGGTGATAGTAGAAGGTGGAGAAGTACTCATCCTTTTTTTTCAGTATCACCAGTCCATATTTTCCAAATTATCTTACTGTTTAAACATTATAGCCTATTTAGCCTACAAAAGATTGGACAGCCTTCTCTTCTACTCATCAGGCAATCTAAGGCTTACAAAATTGACAGATATTAAGATCACTTTCACAGGCAACTGATCTATTTACACTATATTTTAACTTGATTTTCAAGAAGCTCCCAGTGTTTTTTGAAATGTCTTCAGAGTAGAGAAGTAAAAACTATATTCCTTATAAGCATGATTTCCAAATTAGAAAATCACAAAGCACACTGAAATTTTTGCACTAGATTTAAAACAACACTATAACAGAAAGGCAGGTTATATATTTCAGAATTATGGTACGTATGGGTGTAAGCTAACTTGGTAAGATCATTGAACTTTGGCATTAATTGGTATCAGTAATTCCTTAATGAAAATCATCAAAAGATAGGGGAAACATAAAAGGTGAGTTATTTGTTAATTCAGAACAAAGAAAACTTTTGAAAAGTATATGACTAGATATAAAGCAGGATAATTGTGATTCTAATTTTGATCTAACCATATTTTAACTCTCAAATATTCACCTAAATTCATATAAATCTTAAATCCTGAACTAAAGGAACACGCTTAAGTGTAGGTGGTGAACTGTGGCAAATTTATATCAGCAGGTTGATACAGATGTTAGCTACAGTTAACAACTGAGCACAGCTCCCCACATATAAAATTACGTACAGATTGGCTGTACCTAAAAGTGAAGGCTTTCATGATTACAGTAATCTATGGGCCTCATTAAAGATGGAAGTGTACTTTTGATGTCAAATATAATTTAATCACAATATCTAAGAAAAAAAAAAAACTTTCTGAGTCACGGTTCCAGGATTTGGAAGGCCCCAGATCTCTTTCAGGGTCTGCCTGGTTAAAATGACCCAAGACCCATTCAAGCACACATAATTCAAGAGGCCTGCCTGCCAGCAATAAAGGCCGAAATTGGATACTTGGTGAGATTAATTACCTAGATAGGGCTTGATAATGCAAGTCAAATGGGAATGTAATTAAAGTGCACCTTCCATGAAAATTATTCATTGCTGATGGATCAGGTGACAGATAAATCAAAAGGCATTTTAAAAAAGACTACAGGTTAACTTGAAGCAGGTCTTTCCTCTTTATAAAACTGTGTAATTGCAGGTGTGGAATTCACTCTTGCTGGCCTATCCTCATCATGATACCATAAGACAAAAAGGTAGATTGTAATGCAACCTATTAGAAACAGAAGCCAACAGAAAAACTATTAGGATCATAGTTACAAACAAAAGGTCAGCTAGACTGGAACCAGTTGGCTGGCAGCTTTCAGAAAAGAATATCATCCTATGTTCATACTGTAATAGGGATGCAACCATAAAAGAACAAGTGATGAATTAATAAACTGACTAGCCCTCAGGGTGCAATTCTATAGATGAAAGGCTTGCTGGGGTAATCAAACAGAGTTATAAATTAGATAAACTGAATGGCATAAGACGTATTTTACATCATAATTATATAAAGTCTTCCTGGATGTGTTGTTAATTCTTTACTGTCAATACATTTATTTACAATCTAAGAACAATTTAAAAACTGTTTTATAACAACATCAGGGTAATTTCAGTTACTTAGAGGGATATTACATCTAATTTCTATGTTGAGTTCTTTCAGGTATGTTTATTACACACCTAACAGAAGATAGATGAAGCAAAATGTCCAGTTAAATGATAGTTATTGGAAAATATGGTTTTACATGTTACTCATTTGTTTAACTAATGAACACATCTTGCTTTTACTGACCTGTATAAAGAAAACGCATAATAGTTTTCTTGTCTACAAAAACAAACTTAATGCTGAACAAGAAAACCATGTCATCTAGTAGACTGCATATGAAATTCACAAAAACAACCAATCACTGTCTCAGAAAAAATAAAAAACAGCATAAAAGTTGAAAGATTTTTGGTGTAAGAAAATCTTTAAATAATAATGTAAATATTGATTTACTATTAAAAACCCTCAAATAATTATGTAGCTTTCATAGGCAAAGACACAATAAGATTTTAGATATGTAAATTTGATACACAGGGCCTGTTTTTGTTTGAAGTGTTATAGGTGAACATATAAAAATACATCTGTCAGAGAATTATCTGTTTATAGCTCTCCATTCCTAAAGGTTACTGATTAAAATTGAAGACAGGCATGGTAAACATCCAATGCATTTTATCAGGAGACACTGTTCTTTATGTTCCCTGCAGGTTCCAGTTAGTAACTTAAGCCCAGCCAAACTATAAAGTAAACTGTTCATGATTTGTCAGATTAGCTGATGCTTGTCCAGAAAAATGGTCTGAAAAAAGAGTCACCAGGACACTATAATTAAGATCCATTCATCCATTTCATCCCTGGATTGAAGAAAATAATGAAACATCAAAGTAGTCAGACAGCAGCCTAAAGGAGGTCAGTTAGTATCTTTTCAAACATAACACCAGTATTTAATGCAGCAGGTGCATGAGAAGTGACTTACAAATCATAATAATTCCCAAGGTTTGGTGAAATAGCATCATGGCTTTCTGTTTGTTGTTTATGCAATTTTTAAAGATAAAGGAAATGTGACTCAAAATAAAAGGTGAAGGCTTAGTATTATCATACAGAAAAATAGCAAGAATAAAGTTTCCAAACTTTTAGGTAGTTCTACATTTTTATAGATGAGCATAATTTAAAATGTCTGAGGAAAGCAAAGAAACTACGGAGAAAAAGAACTAAGAAAACAAAAAGCATAACATAAAATGTAACTATACCTATACCTATATATACTTTATTTTATATGAAGAAAATATATATTAGTATAATAATTAAGCAACATTTTATATTAAGAATGATAAATGCATAGTTTATCTTAACAGAATTAACATCTTTTCTCTTATGACCTCTATTTCTGAGATTATCGAGTTCTCAACAATGAAATTTATGTGAGGCCAAATCTGGGTTCTTAGTGATGTCAGGGATATGTGAAAACAGGATGAGATGTCAAAACAAGGAGAAAACAAGGTTACAATAATGCATTAGAAAAGAACAAAGGCAGTCTTTTTTTCAAACAAAATTCAGACTTATAATCTATCTTAGAGTCTTTTTTTTTTTTTTTTTTTTTGCGGTACGTGAGCCTCTCACTGCTGTGGCCTCTCCCGTTGCGGAGCACAGGCTCCGCGGTATGTGGGATCTTCCCGAACCGGGGCACGAACCCGTGTTCCTTGCATCGGCAGGCGGACTCTCAACCACTGCGCCACCAGGGAAGCCCCTATCTTAGAGTCTTTACCAGTCTGATAAATGTTGTATGAAATCAGCATAAAAAGTAATTACATTTCAATTCAGCCAACACCGAGCACTTACGCCCCATATGTCATAGTGTGAGGCTTTGTTTTGAACCATGACAAATATGATCATGACATTCTCTACCCCAAGTTGTCTATCAAAATTGTCTCATGGCTTGAAACTGTTAAATCCAATGGACTTTCTTCTGTCTCCATTCTATTGACCTCCTGTGACATTTGATTCTATGATCAACTGACTCAGGAAATTTTCCTTCTTTGGTTACTGTGACAGCTCTCCTATCCAGATGGTCTGGGTACTCCTTTTTGATTTTTGTCATGTGCTTTGGATTTTCTGCCAGTTCTCTCTCAAACTTTTAAATTCTAGCTCCACCTCCTCTTTCCCCCAAAAGGCTATTCATTAACTCGCCATCTATGATTATGATTCCCAAACCTATAACTTTTAAGTCTCACCAACATCCTAAAATCCATTCATTTAGGAATGTATATATGCTCATAAAATGTATGAAGCTAAAACATACATATAGTTATAACTGTCCATATACATGTCTGTAGATACAGCAGATCACATGTAACAGCCTAATGTAACCGGAGCTAAGGGTGTTGTGTTTAAGAGTATTAGCAACATTTGAATAAACTATACAATAGGGATATGGCTTAACCAGTATCCTCGCATTTGTTATCCTATAATACATGACTGCCATTATGAATGCTATGCTCAGTGTTCTTCATCTTTCTATATGCTGAGGTTATGATCAAATATTATTAAAATTTGGGACAATAATTATCTGATGTCAACATGCTGTGGATAATTAAGAACTGTGTGCGTTAAAGTTACGCTAATTGTTTTTCACGGATCTTCTCGAGTCCTTGTGTCTTAAAATAAGGCAAGCAACCACAGGACTGCATGCACATCTCTGCCCCGTGCTTTGTCACAGAACATATATCATCCATTCTGCCTTCTCCCTGATTATTTTGTTAAGTTGCAGCAATTATCTCTCCCTTTGTGGCTGACTCCTTTGTAAATGGAGTACAGGAAATTTGGATAATTTTTCCTGGGTTTTTACCTCTTAATCCTTGTTTCTTGCTTACAATAGCATAAAGGGAACCAGAGTCATAAAACAGTTTGAATTGAAACAAGTAGCAATCAGGTTTTTGCAGTAGTAATTGACAGATGTGAAAAGCAAGATCTTGATAGTGTTCTCTCCTTTACCCTATAACTTAGACCGGCTGGTTAAAACTGTTAATGATTCTCTTGGATCAATGTCTTTTCCTTGTAGCTCTAATTTACTGCATTGGTTGATTAGTACAGATGTTTTTGTGGATGGTTCTGCATCATTCCACCAGGTTGCCTGTCTGAATCAAATTTGCTTCAATTCATCACCAGCGAAGCAAGGAATAAAATAATCAACATTTACTCTCTCTTAACACTGGTACTGAAAACAGAACTAAATGCTTGTCAATTTAAAAACTATCTCCTACCTGTCTCAAAGCTATGCCCTTCAGCTCATCCATGGCTTAAAATGATGTGTATAGTCGGGTGTAGCACAGTGTAGGAGATGGGACTGGGTGGAACCTATTTATGTACTTCAAATCCGTTTTTTTTTTTTAATCGAGGTATAATTGACATACAACGTTATATTAGTTTCACTGAATGTTTATCATCAATATCATCGTCATCATCACCACTACCAATTCACGTTATATATACTCGTCTATACATGAATAATGTATGAAATTACCATCCACTGACTTTTCATTCTCCGAAATGCAGCTTATTGATTTCTTGCTCTTAAATGAAGTTTTTCTGAAACTGTGCCTGTCTTCATAATGCTATTCCTTTGGGACAATGGTTATGACAGTTTTCTCTATAAGAACTAAGCAAACAACTCATAGATCAAAACCTTTTTGTACTGTGCAACACCACCAAGTAAATCAGGTAACCAGTTTTGGTCAACTAAGGATCAACCAAAAATCACTTCTTGATTCAATTCATATTGAAAATCTTTCACAAACGTGTTAGTTTGTATTCTTAGCAGAGTAATCTTACTATACTACATATATTTTGCTGTTTTATTATTTATGATTATGTAATACCTCCAGAAAAAGAGAATGGATTCAATATATATTGACCCAGGACTGTAACCTGAAAAAATTTTGCATGTTTTACATCAGTCCATACTGTTAACTTGTTTTTTGTATCTTTTTCTCCCTAAAAGTAAAGAGCAGGTGGTCTGGTTAGTCACATTTCAGTTAAAACAGATTTTCTATATCTCACTTGAACAAACTTCTTGACTTTAAAAGTAAAGTAGCTATTTCTTTATAAATAATATTCTAGTGGCTATATTTTCAATTATCTATAATCTCTACAAACTGACAGGAGCAAAATGAAGGATCTCCTATTAAGGACAATGCATATATAATAAGAATTACTTTACATAATTCCATCATTATGGACTATTCCAGGATAATGATCCTAATGGGTAGTCATATTTTTTGAAGAGTCTCTTTAGAGGAAGCTTAAATTTAACAAGTTACAAATTTAAATATCCAAAACATAGAGTTATAAAATTTTTTTCACTAGAAAATCCTGAAACTACAGTCACTTCTTAATCATGTAGAAATTGATAGTTTAAAATTGCCAAGGATATGACAAACTTGCTCAAGCTTGAATATTCAGGAACAAAACTCATAACTTATTTTGTATTGAATGTTCTACTACCATCAGTGTAGCACCTTCTACAATTTATGAGATAATGAATTGGCTCTGGTTTAAAAAACACAGTGTTTTTAATGTCAAAAGCAAAATATTACTATTGGTCTTTCTGGCACTTACTAATGCATTGCACTAAATAAGTTTAGTACTTTTTGATGGGGCAAAATCACAGAAATGCATAAAATGCCTACAACTCCCACTCCTTGACCTATTCACAAAAACGTGTTCATGCCTTAGCTGTCTTCATGCATATGGAAAATAAATACTTTCCTTCAAAATAATAGGATGGAACTAAACTATCTCAGGGATGAGTATTTGTATTATTCTACTCAGGCTTCTATAATAAGATACCATAGGTTTGGTATTTAAAAAAAAACAAATTAGTTTTCTCACAGTTCTGGAAGCTGAAAGTCCCAGATCAAGGTCCAGTAGGGTTCAGGTTCTGATGAGGCCTCTCTTTGTGGCTTGTAGATAGCCACCTTCTGGCTATGCACTCACTGACCTCTCCTCACTGCATGTGCATGGAGAGAGAGCCAGTTCTCTGGTGTCTTTTACTGTAAGGACACTAATCCTGTAGGATCAGGGCCCCAAACTTATGACCTCATTTAACTACCTCATTTTAGTCCCTATCTTCAAATATAGTCACACTGAGGTTAAAGCTTCAACATAAAAATTTGGGGAAAGACACAGTTCAGTCCACAGCAGTATTATAACTGAGTTATTGCACAAATCAACTCTTTCTTCCCACTTAAATATCATTACCCACAAAACAGCAATTTTGAGATCAAAGAGTTTGAGAAAAGATTAAGATATATTGAAATGAAAACACAAGAGACTCTTAAAACATACTAGATTTCTTTCAAACGTTAACAGAGTCTTTCCATTCAATAGTATGCAGATCAACTTGTCACCCTGACAACATAAGCATAGATAGTTCACTACAAATATTTATAAAATCAGGAAAGGGTGGATATGACAACTTACAAAGATACTGAGACTGGAGAACAAGAAGGAGGGATGAAGATGAAGGTGTGGGGTGAGAACATGGGTGCTTACAGGCATTTCCTTACATATATTTTAATCAAGAAAAATCATAGAACAGCGATGCGCTATAGTCTTAAGCAGTTACAAAACTACACAAAGGAAAGAACTATTAAAATAAGCTATAAAAATCTGGTGTCATGTGCTTAAAATAGTAGTCCAAAAAGAAAAAAATTAAATTGACCTTCTGCAGGTTTTCAAAATATGAAGAATTATAAAAGTTTTCAAAATTAAATGTGACTTGTATCTTAATATTTCACAATAAGATTATTTGAAGCTTTTTTTCTAAATCTCTACTTAAATACCAAGTTATGGATAAAAACTCAGTTTAAGATCTTAAGTATATCTATAGCTTTAAGAACAAATCACAAAATTTTTATACTTCAAATCATTATCTTATATATTCATTGCATAATTTAAATAAAATTATAATGCATTTGAATTTAACTAATCCTTTATGTATTAATCTTGATAATCTTAGAAAGTCTCTTTACATGACAATAAGCAATGAATTTAATTCAACAAGTTTACTAAGCATGTACCCTGGGCCCAATATGTTACAGAGGCTAGAGAATAAGACCAAAGATGCCACTGTTTCTTTACACTGTGAATTCTAACAGGGAAGACAAACATTTCACACATAATATGTGAAAAATATTATAAGAAAATGCATGAGTTACTTACTGTAAGATCAGATCACAAAAAGACATAATTTTCTCCCAAATTTTCATTTTGAATTTGGGATGTGAAGGTACTGTGTAGGCATATGGGTCTTTACACGTAAAGTGATCAGCACATACTAAATAGTCAACAAGTAGTCACTAATACTTGTTATCAGTACTTATATCACATGGTTGCATTTCCTATAATGAAAATTTTATTAAAATAATATCCAAAAAAATCTTTTATATATATATTTTAATTACTGATCACTGAAGAAAAACTGTAAATGGATCTACATGTATATTTTTAAATTAGTGGTGTCACAAAAATATTTTATAAAGAATTAAATTTCAGTAACATAGTCTAAAGCTCCTACTTGCAAAGCAAAGCATAAAATTTCTAAAATGTCATGCCCTCTGGTATAAATTAGCATGACTGAATTCTGCTATGCCATTCAGATACATCAGATTTATAAAATAACTAGAAACAGAAATGCATTTTTGAATGGTTTACCGTTAAAGGAATCACATTCAGTTGATTTTTCTGCTGCAGACTGCGTAAGTGTGTGTACGTATGTATGCATGTTTTAATAACATTGACACTATTTCCACACATTTTTTGTCATTGTTGAGTTTTTTTTGCATTTATATCTTGTTTCACCTTATGGTAATAGCTGCTTTTAATATTACTCAGTAAATGCTCTCAAACAAGAAAATATTATTTTAACATTATATTCCCTTAAAAATTAAGAAATCTCAAAATATATAAACTCAAATGGAATTAATTGGTTTCTCTTAAATGACACATAATTTGATGGCCTACTATTTAAAATCATTGAAAAGAGATGATCTGAGTTAACTTATGAGAAAAATCATCACAGTTGAGTCACATTAATAAATGTGAGTGAAGATATTTCAGACAAATACAGGAAATGACTTTTGGTATTGTCTCTTTTTTTGTAGAATTTTGCTTATGTATAATGTTATATCATATAACTCTATGGTTATATTTCATTTGGAACATTATGTAAACATCATAAATCTAAGTAAAGGGAATACTGAAAGCCAATCTTAATTTTGACAGAGAAATAAGATTTGAAATATGATTTAAATATGATTTGAAAACATAAGGGAAATTAGTCCATTAAGATATGAAGGGATGTTTCTGAAGTTTCTTAAAGAAGGGTAATAAAATCATAGCCAGGAGGCAAATACTATAGTTACCAATGCTCCCTCTCAGAGATTATATGTGTTATTAATATCCTCGGGAAACAAAACTTCTTAGGAGGTCCCCTTTTCATTGAAGAGTAACTTATGACCAGACCATTAAATCAATCTGCAAATTCCCATGTAAAGGACTGTAGAGCTAAATTCTTTAAGATAGCAGTCCATGAGAAGATTACAGAGCATAATAATTCTGAGGTAAGGGGTATACTTGATTACAATAATTTGGGTCGCCACTTTATAATTTACCATATGACACTGGTAAGTTTAAGCTTCAACTTTTTACCTGTAAATGGTATTAATACTTGTTTTACCAACTTTATAAATTTACTTCAAATTTTAATGATATAATATGTATATAAGTGCTATATAAACCATTCACCCATATACAACAAAATTGATGATGAGAAAAAGAAAATAGTTCTTTTTGAGAGAGATTCTATATGATATCTTTGTAGAGAAATTAAGAAATTTTGCCTCAAAATGGCAACTTTACTGATACTTTCTCATATTTTCAGAAAATGTTTTCTATATATCTGTTTTCCAGAGGAATCAAGGCTAAGCAGGAGAATTTTTTTTTAAAACAAACTGCTATATGGAATACATCAAATGTTCTGTGGAAGATACACAAAAGTTTAAGATGTAAACCAGGGTCAGTTATGTAACTTTTCTGTTCAAAAACATCCAGTTCCCACTATCTCCTCCCTCCATTAGAAAGTTCTTCTTTCCTAAAAGTAAACTTTCCCATTAGTTCTTCCCACAAATCTTTATTCATCCAGTTGCTACCACTTATTCTCTAAACACACTCTGAACTTTGCCCCTTGTATCCTTTGGCATGATTTAACTCTATGTAATGGATGTTATGATGGACGGTCCCCATTACCCTTGGTGAAGGAATGAAGAACATATTTGCTAGCTGCTGAGATAGCTGCGCAAAAGCAAACCTCAGTTCCCTGCTGCCCTTTAGAATTTCCTTGTCTGAAAAATGACACCTTCCTAGAGGAGCCTGCTAGAGGAGTCTGCAGCCAGTGTCTGTACGACAAAGAGGTAAAAAAGCCTGCCACTATCTCTTCAACTTGGGACAATCTGAAGGTCCCTTATGGGTGGAGAGCTTGTCATGGAGCTGGCAGAGAACCCCAATGAGACTGCATTATGGCTCAATTTCCCTTCTGCTCAGTCCTGCTCCTTTCCTTTCCCTTCAGATGGTGCTGATGCCAAGTACATGCCCTAACACAATTCCTGCATGGAATCTGCATCAAAGTGTCTGCTTTCTAGGGAGCCCAATTTGGAAAATCATATCCTCTTTCAAGAGGTTCCAGTTTTCATCCTTAATTCCTTCCCAGTGCTTTCTACAGCATTGTAAGTCATGGATCCCATCAAAAATGATAGTATCTGTACACATATTACTCAGCTATCAATAATTTGCAGTCAACCCTGCACTGTGCAATGTATAGTTTGTACTGTATTATGATTGTCCATTTAATTATGGACATAAGATGGGCTCTTAGAGGTCTTCTGTCCCAGACCTCTCCGTTATTTAGGAGGACTACATGAGTCCACAGACATTAAGTGACTCAACTTCACACACCTTCCGTGTACCTGGTACATTTAAAAAGTACCAAAACTGTATTGTGTTCAATCACTTGTCACCCTTATCATTACTTCTATTATTATCATTGTTGTAGTACAATAACACACTTACAAAAACAAAAACACTTTGTTTTTATTCTAACAAGTATAACAGGTATTAAGCTAAAAGCTCAGTTTTGTTTTTTTTCACAATATGAGGAGTCAAGTAACATGATCCTATTTCAGGAGAAAATTCAAGTTAAAGAGGTGAAATAATTTGTCTAACACAAAGCTATCATGTCATCAAATATCAAATCCTATGCCTTTTCCATTCACGTCTGAGTGTTTTCACTCCCGTAAAATCATTTAACTTTTCTTGTGTGTGACCAGTTTCCTTACTGGAATTAATTACACGACATTAGGAACAGAGAAAGAACTGTGTTAGATGGTAAAGACAAAAACATAACATGATCACTGACCTGAAGAATAATGACTAAGTCTTTTAAGTCTGTTTGTGGGAAAGATCACATATTATAATTTTATATTATGTTTTCTAAAAAAGTTAAAAATTATCTAGTTGTCTAAATGATCCCACAGTGAAAGAAGGTATTACAGACAGAGACAGTAATTTTAGGGTGACCCGTTTTTACTAACTTTTCTGCAGCCCATTTTGGTGTGTTAATGCACTTGATCTGTGGAAGGAATGCAGTGGCAATGATTATGTTTTCATGGGACAGGTCCACCTGAGGGCCTAGAATATGACTTACTTGTCCTCCTTCTGGCAAAACCATATCCATTCTAAAGTTCTAGGTTGATTGGCATCTTTTCTGTGAGGACTTCCCTTTTTTCCACAGGTGGAATGAATCATTCCTTCTTTGGGGTTCTGTATTTTGTTCCTAATTTTGTTCTATAGCATGCATCACATTATATTCAAGTGTCCTATCATTAGTTGTATAAATTAATATATATCTGCTATAGTAACAGCTCCTCATAAGGATAGGACCATTCTTTGCCTTCCTATCTTCAGCATCTTGCACAGTGCTTAACATATACTACTCAGTACAGTTGGCTGGGTTAATGTTTTGAAAAGTAGAATTTAAATAGTTACCTCTTCAGAACACTTGTGTAATTACCCGGAGCCTTCCACTGTAAGGAAGAATGAGGACTATAATGCCATAAATCAAATGCATGTGCTTTCCATCTTACATATATATATATATATATATATATATATATATATATATATTTAATATCTCCAATGTACCTAAGTTTGATCTGTGTGACTTCACCCTTAATAGGTCAATATCATTCCTAACAAAACAAAAACAAAAAGAATACATTCCAGCCAGCTTGTGTAGGTAATATGTTCCCGATAAGTAAATACGAAAACTATATAAATATGAGTATCACGTATTAGGCTTCTCTATAAACATCTCATCTTAAAGCTAATTATTGGTTTAAATAAGAACCTCAGTCTTAAGATAACTTGTGACTAGATAAAAAAAATTAATTTCTCCCTCCTGCAATGTTATAATACATAATTGCCTCGATTATACACCCCACCCTGGACACATGGCAATAGGTAAAGATTTTAGTGTGCTTTGCCTTGACAGGTTCATAGTTACATAAAAAGAGGATTAATCAGCATTCATTACGCTACTCACTGCAATAACATTTTTATGACAATAAAAAGGTTTTAAGTTTTCTCCAGTATCTCATTTAACAGGATAATGCAGGAAGATAGATACCATCTCATCTCCATCTTACTCATGTAGAACTTTTGCGGTCCACCCAACAGCACATACCTCATAAGTGGCAACAGGGGTTGGGGTACAGGTCCTTAAACACCAATAACCCTACTGCTACCCTGAGGAAAGGACAAGGGGGTCTTCAATGTACTTCCATTTCCACAAACACTGGTATGGGGGGTCCTGAGCTCCAGACTCCAAACTTAATAGAAAAGGAACTACAAAGTACACACTGCCTTTCAAACACTGCCTGATGATTTTCCATCCTTACTCTCTCTTCTTGCCCAGACATCTGCAGATTCTTTTTGTACTAGGCATCAGTGGATTGCTGATGGGCGATAACTGACAACTGACCAGAGATCCTTAAATTCATTATTGAAGGGACTGCAGCATAAACTAGGTGGGAGGTGATGCTGTTTGATTAACACAGAATGAGAATTTTAAGGATCATGGCAGGTTTCCACAGATAGTCATAAACATGGACAGTTTCAAATCATTCCCCCCTTAGAAAAAGCAAAAATATTGACGATGGGGTGGGGGAAATGGGTACAAATTTAACTGAACAATAGTCACTAACATATTCTAAATTTCCTCTGTTAAAAAATAAATTAAAATTTTAAAAATTACCACAGCTTGCTGCCTTATTAATGCTTTTCTTTTTGAAAGCAGAAAAAGCTGAGTGTAAATTCATGGGTTTTTAGTATTTGAGATGTAGTTGGGACCAGGCAATTGTGAATTAATATTTTAATATAAAAGTACAAACCTAGTTTGCTTTTTAACTTTATTGTATTTATTCTTTTAAAAATGTTAATAGCTTTACTGAGGTATCATTTTCATACCATAAAATTTACTCATTTTAAGCACACAATTCAATAATTTTTGGTATATTTACATAGTTGTGTAATCATAGCAATCTAATTTTTGTACATTTAAATTACCTCCCCCCCAAAACCAGACAAACCTGGTTTGCTCTTAACTGGAAGAGAATCAAGGGGACAAAGCCATTTTACGTAACTACTATAAGATAGTTGATTCAGGAACTTATGGAATATCTATGACCTATTTAGGCTGTGTAGTATTAACCTGAACAATTAAACAATGGACATTTAAAGATCATGGAAACAGATCCCCAAAGTGGCCTACCTGGCAAACCCTATTTGTGGTATTAATTCAGTATCTTTAGGTTGTATTAAAAAATAAATAAAAATATCCCTTCTTTTACTTATTATCAGCAAGAATAAAGCAGTTATTCTAGCTCAGCAGACCCAAGAGTTTTTATTAATGGCTCCAAAGATAGCTCTAGTGTCATAATCATGAACCTAAAATGTTTCAAACCCACTCACTGTAACGTTACGATGACAAATCTCAATATAAAGCAAAACAAGTAAAAACACCTACTAACAACAGCATTATAAAAGAATGGCAAATGGTGTAAGGCTAAATAAAATGAATCAATCCAAATATCAGTTATGAGTTGCTTCTTTTGTCCAGTTTTTGAAGATCTAAACGTTTCTATGTGGTTTTACCTCCAGACTTCAGCTTTTACGTAAGAAATCTGATTTGCAATAGCCTTTTAAATAAACATCAAAATAAAACCTTTGGAATAGGAACCCACTAATCTGTTCAAAATGGTAAGCATGAGACTATATGCATAGGCTTCATTGTGCAGATATAATTTAAATAGGTAACATTTTATTAAAATTGGCATAGATATGAAGAATAGATTAGACTATGTCCAGGAATTTGGGATAATATTGACTGTTGACAGCTAGACAAAGATCAAGAAGACCTTGTTATAAGCTTATTATGATGCTTACACAACTCAGTACTCCAGTGCAGGTCCAATTTTATTAATGACGATGACATAGCACTTGGCTACTCTGACTACATAGCATCATTCTTCAGAAGCAAGAACTTTCAAAAGTTTGAAAAAGCCCTCAATTTCTGGAACTTCCCCCAATAATAATATTTCTCTAAAGGTTTAGAAAGTCTCCAATTTTTGAAGCTTCCTTCCCAATTTATATTTTCTAAAACCTACTTACCACAGCAAAGAATGACCAAGCAGGGCATCTTAAATGCCAATAAGAAAATAAGCGAAAACTGCTTTTAGGCTAAGCTACCAGTTCATAATCATCATGATTATTATATTTCTTAATTCATTTATTTTGAAAGCCTCATGAGATCTCTCAAGTACTTATTCCAATACTATAGACATCAATATGATCACAAATCTAGTGAGGAATGTAAAATTCCCTCATGCAAATTTTAAGGCAGACTTGCCATCTATTACAAATACAACATTTTATGTGGTAAAAAACTGGTTAACACCATGTGAGACACTGAAGCCAACTCCTTCATTCCTAATTATCCTGTAGATTTTAATCATAAGCACGTAGCACACAAAAAGGTAAATAAAAAATGCAAGAAATATCCTACATCTTATTTTGTCCAATATTTTCCCTCTCCTCCCCTAGATCTTAATAGAGTTGGTCCTCTTAGAGCAGTCTTAATTGGTTTACAATTTATCCCCTTTTCTTTCTCCTGCCAGATCTCTGGAGGAGATGTTAATGAGTCTAGTAATGGTTTAACAGGCAACAGAAGAAATAGCAAAGAAAAGCTAAAGGTGTGAATAATCAACAAGCTGGAATAATCAAGTTCTGTAGAGCCAAGTTAACGAGCTATTTAAGTGAGAGACCTCACTTATGTAGTCACATTTTTCACTTAGTCAAGACAAACACAAAAACATACCTGCTTGACCTGTGGTGACACTGACAGCCGCAAAGAGCCTCTGGGATCGACTTAAGTCAGAAACTCCATTTACAGCTTCAACTTCAAAAGTATAATTAGCGTGGGCCAGCAGGTCCATGACAGTGACGTAGTTATCCTCTAATCCAGTCTGCTGGGGCATGTAGCCAATGCTACTCCCACAGGGAACGCATTCGCCCTGCTCCCAGCTGCACCGCTTACACAGTATTCTGTAGGTCACATCGTTTCTTCCCCCATTGTCTGCAGGTGGACTCCATTCCAAGCTCACTGTGGTTTGGTTGATATTGAAAATGAGGTTCTGTGGGGCAGACGGAGGCCCTTTGGAAACCAAAAATAAGCAAATAAACAAAAATAGACAAAAAACAAACAAAAATGAACTAAAGGATCCACGTGGGGCATCAAGCTAGTGGCTCAATCACCGCACAGAAAACTACTTGAAATGCTCTCTTGCACATAAACGTTTCATTACCTTTCCTAGAGAAACTGAATAAAAGCCTTCTTGAATTCACTTGGCAAGAGGCCTTATTTATTTTCTATTTAATATGTCAAAATGAAAACAGGATAACAACTGTCTTTGTCCTTTTGCCATGGTCTTTAGCTATTTTTCTTCCAAGCTATTAAAAAAGAACAGTTAATGCACCTAAAAAAACAGTTGTGCACTTGTTTAAAAATACTTTGCCTTTTAACCGTATAACAGAGAATACATCCATTCATTCTTAATCTGCTCAAGAATGATTTATAGTAATGTCTGGAATTGGCTTTGGATTTGAGTCTCTCAAACATTCGTTAATTGAAGCACCAAGATATAAGATTTGCCCTATTTAGTGATGGAAAATTTTAATTCAGAAACCATTACTTTTTAATAACATTTTACAGCCATGCAAGTCTCAAATAACTTTTACATTTTATTTATTATACCTATTGAATACATGTGTAAAATATGATTAAAATGCATTTTGATCTGGCAGACATGAAAATTACACTGATGATGATGTAAGATGTATCTCTTTTATATTACTGTTTAGCCTCATCGGTTTGTGGAATGTACTCATAAATTTCATGCCTATCTCAATGATGTCACAATACTACAAACAAATGGAAGGGATTTGGAAGTCCTTATTTTACAATTATGAACTTACTTGTGCACGCCACATACGGTGGGTCAGATGGAGCCCTGTAATACCCATCATCACAGTCACACCTTGAGGAGCCTTCTTTATCAGAAAAACTGTGGGTTGGACAACGAGAGCACTGAAGATCTTGAGAGGAGGATTTGTAGAACCCACGGCCACAGGCTGGGAATGCAGAACAAAGTGAAAATAGAAACATGAGAACAAACAGACCTTCTTTAAATTTTAGTAATATTTAGCAAAGAATAAAATGTGAACTTTGTTTTCCAAATTTGCTATCACCAGACTCAATAGAAACCTAGATTCCAATAAGAAATTTCTAACATATTCTTTTTACATCTGTTGTCATGTTTCCTGGGAACTAATTATAAACCATAAGTCTCTAATTATATGAAAAAAGAAGGGAAAAACATGCCCTTTATGGTAAAATTCTGTTTAGTGTATATCAATAACCCAATTTTATAATACTGTATTTTAAAACAAAATAATAAAAACCAAATGATACAGCAAACTTGCACCTGTAGTTGGCATCAGTCCAAAGTCTAGCACCCAAAACTAAACACAAGCATAATTTATTTAGATAAAGTCTCAGGAGAGTTAATTCAGGGGAACTTTGATTTCAGTAATAATTAACTTTCTTGTTGATTTGCATTAACACACTTCAAAGTTATGTTTTCTTAATCTAGTATAGCTATAAATTAAGTTTTTATGTGTGAATTTGGTTCATAGTGAAAAATATTAAACTAATTTTATTACCTGACTAGAAATAATAGTGATGTAAAAACTGTCATCTGAAAATGATAGAAATGTATTCCCCCTCACACCCCGCAATTTTCAGAAAACTTCAAGATATAATTTCAACCAATTTAAGCTCCAAGGCAGGCTGCTTTCCACTAAGCGAACTTCCTTGTTACTAAAAATAATGAAATCCTATGGATAGAAGAAACCTATTCTGCCAGAAATAAGGAGAAAGCCATCAACTACAAACAGGTGGTAACTGTTTCTCCTCTGCTGGGAGAGGTTAAGATAGTCACACTAACCCAGCAACTGCTCTCAGCAATGAATAGACATCTCTATCACCTTCCAGTGAAGTTGCCCTAACTCACTTAGAGACTACTTGTTATTAAATCAAGTAACCTGGAACTATTTACTATCCCCAGACATTTTACATATTTATCTTCAACTAAAATTTAGCAAGTTCAATTTTCATTATCTCAACAATTTTTAAATTAATTGATGGTACTATACATTGAATATATTAAATAGATTCAATTTACCCTCCATCTTTATTAAGTGAATATTTAAGTTTTAGTGACCTTCAAATTTAATAGAAATTAATAAATCATATCTATAAAGAAAAATAAGTGAATATTTAACATAAATTCAATTATAACTTTTAATGTATTAGATTCAAGTTTGTTTAATGTTCTCAACTTGAGCATTATTCAGGAGTGTAAGCACATTTTCACTCTTGGGTAGGAAAAACAATCCTGTCTTATTAAGATAGTATATTCTCCAGAAAAGAGTCAAGTCATCCTGTGCTTTTGTTCACATGCTGAATATTTAACACATAATCTGGTACAACTGAGAACTCCAAATTATCTTTTAAGCTTCAAGAATATAAGGGTGTTTTATATGAACAAGACAGGTATTTTAGATAAGTTAGAAACTTAAAGATAGGTCATATTGTGATAGATAAGTTATAGATTTGTGAACAGAACTACTATCATCTCTTTGTAAATTATGATCCACTGCTGCCCTCAGAAGCCAGTCTGCCTTTAGTTGGCCTCCTCAATTCATACAAGAGGGAAGCACTCACAAACATATTAGGCAACGAAGCTTAATGCATCTTCACATGTTCTTGTAGCAATTACTACAAATCTAAGACACAGAGAGAAAAACGACCTCGATTTTGAAATAATATGAAACAAAATAACACTTTAAAATATTTCTAAAGATATAATCTTGCCACATAAAAGAATGGTTAACTAGTAGGATAAAGGATTTAGCATGGATTTCTCAGGCTGGAAATTCCTTTCTTTAAGTATGCACTGTATCTTGCCCCATGTATCATGTGTAATTCAGTAATCAGATAGAACATCCGTAACACAGAGAAGGCAATGCTTTACTCACAACCTGCAGCTTGATAACATTAAGGCCCAGAGAATTAACAAAGAAAAAGAGAGAGAGAGAGACAGAGAGAAGAGGTGTATGCTGAGAGTCTTTGATGATATTATGTGTATTTACTCACTTTTTACAGGGAGAGGAGTTGGAGAGCAAGGAAATGGGGGAGGAATGGCAACATGATTTAACATCCACTAGGTAAGGCTTCCAGAACTGTAGGCAGCAAACTACCTAGTGGAATCTCTCGCAATTCTCACCCTCCTGTTGCAAATAAAGGCTTCTAACCAAAGGCTTACTTCCACTTTTCCCACAAATAAGTAGGTCCATTTCTTGCTCCACTTACATGATTTGTAGAATGTATAACAGTACCTACCGTAGAGAAATTTAAAACCCTTATCATTCAACTTTCAAATTTCATTAAATTCTGTTACCATTTTAGCAGATGGGAAAGCAGATTTGAAGCAAAATTAACCTGAGTTCTTCAAATAATTCTGTTTGTCTAGGCTAAAACTGGATTTAGAACACAGGACTGCTGAGACTCAACCATATGCTATTGCACCAGCCTTGACTGCTGAATGAGCCAAAGTCTGGCATCTGTTCAGTGGGTCTCGAAGCTTTAGCAACCCCCAAAATGAATTTTCAATGGGCCCCTATTGCCTTTTATTATATCCTTTGACTAATTTAAAGCTATTACTTTAACTTAGAAAACGGTGAAATGATATCCTAGTACACCTTACAGAAGAGATATGAAATAGATCTCCTCAATTTCACCATGAATTTTGGCATTGTAGATGCCTGCAAAATGATGGAGTACATGTATGGCCATCATCAATGATGAGAAGCAATCTCGAAAAAATGTGGTCATAAAAGTCTTGACGGCCTTAACATTTTTTCTTTGAAGTACTATTCTGTTTCAGTTCAGTTAATATTGAGAATAATAAGTTGTAACAAGAGAGTTTTCATTTAACATCTAAGGAAGCTATTAATTTAGATTTACTAAAAATAAGTGCAAAATCTTGGGAGCTATGGTGTGAAGAGTAAAGCCAAGAACATGAGAAGACATAACCTGTATCTCTCAGGACAGCAGTGAGCAATTGCGTAGTAAAATGTTTAGGAAGGAAGTAACAGATGCTCATAAAATTAAAATTTTAGATGAGATATCTAGATGAAATAGCTTGAGTAAAATACTCAGGGAGAGAGGCTGGGGTAAAGTGATAAACCTGAGATTTAACCACTTAAGGAAGACTTAGATGAGCCCTCCAGCTGCTCCCAAAAGCCTACATGGAAATAAGGGCAATTTCTTCTCTCTATAAATGCAGCTGGTTTTCCAAAAAGGTACTAGTAAAAAAGTTTTTCACGGTAAATGCCTTCTGAAACCTCAATCAAAGATAAATTCCCTTTATACGTAATGATGAAGTATATAAGAATAACTTTCTAGGAATCGTGCAATAATAGCAGTTTTAAAACTTTTTTCTTCCTTTGCTTTATTTCTCAATTTGTTCAACAGCATTTGAACTTAAAGCAAACTTTAATTAATATACTGTATGCACTTATGGTAAAATTAGTTACAACAAGAAACATACCATTTTAATCTCCTGCCTTTCGATGACTTTGTTTTTCTAACTGAACATTGTTTTAAGGTAATATTTCACTGGACTGATGAAGACTGGGAATATGTATAAAATTTGTTTTCAATATTTACTTTTGTAAAAATAATATTTCACCAATGAGTTTAGTAACAGTATTTTTCAGTGTTACCACAAAGGCCTGGGACTGATTCTTTGGACTCTTTTTTTCTAGCCCTCAGGGCCTTAATGAATAAAATAACGTAAGTTCATTATCCTAGAGCTAAGAGCCATAATCTTGTCAGATTTCATACACTGAGCAAGTTTTCACTTAGCCAGTTGTTTAAATGGAAAAGCACCAAAGAAAAAGAAAATCTAGGAAGCACATGAACCTTCTTTTTACTGGACAGTAACAAGATTATCTACTGTAATATACCTACTAAATTATATTACAAAATATACTATATTCCAAGATCTGCTATATTGTTTACTGCAATGAAGTAACTGTAATATTATATTTAATTTCAACTATTTTTAAATAAGAAGATTGTCTTATGTAACAAAATTGGTTCAAATAAAATGTGGGATTTAAATTCTTAAAACCACACACACACACACACACACACACACACACAAAGTGCAACAGGGTTTCCCATTTATAAGTAAATTACTTAAGAGCAACAAAATTCTGAACACAAAGATATTTAAATACATAAGAGAGTTGATACAAAAGCCTTGTATCCTGATTCTCAAACTCTCCTAACATTAGCGCATTCCCTAGCTGTCTTCAGTGGATTTCAAGTGTTTAAGCGACGCGGTGCCAGGCCTTTGAGTATATACTTGCGTGAGGCAGTCTGTAGAACAATCAGGGTACTGGTGCAACAACTCTGTGTTCTCAATCCTAAAGGCCGCTGTAAAATCCGCAGACAAATTTCCACTCTTTAGGCTAAGCAGCTGGATGAAGCGGAATTACCTCTTTTTTTTCTGATCAAGGGTGTAGATACTCACACTTACCCTAGTGCTTTAGGTTTATGACCTCCAAGGGTAAGCTTGGGGGATATCCTATCTGATTATACTTCTAAGGACCTTCTCCCACAAACTGGTTATCCCAGAAAATCCACATACTTCTAGAATTTCTCTACAGCCAAGAAAGATTCCCTCAACCATAATGGGCGCATTTTTTCAGAAATCTTAAACTCCATCTTTACTTTCAGACATAACTGACCCATCCTGAACATTAAGGCACTGAAACTCCATATCTTAGTGGGCTGTCCCCCATGACTGCACATGAAGGATGCTTTGAAAAGAGACTACTGTCTTGGCCCTATTAAAGATAACTGAGTCATTATTAAGGTTCGGATATATCTATATTTTAAAAGCTTTCCAGGTGTTTAGAATCATCATCCTGGAGGTTCTAGGTCTTTTCTTGGACTATCAAAGTCTGTAAAGAACGCATGATAAAAGATATGTCCACCATAAAATTGATGAGGGAGATAAGATTAGATATTATTGAGAATTATAATAAGTTAGAATTTTAAAATAATCAACAAATTAAAATTTCTTAATAAGCCAATCAAAAAACAGGCAAAGAATCTGAATAGATATTTCTATATGGAACATATACAAATGGCCAATAAACACACAAAACGATGCTCAAGATCATTAGTCATCAGGGAAATGAAACTCAAACCTACAATGATAAACCACTTATACCCAGTAGGAAGACTATTAAAAAAGACAGATAAAAGAAGTCTGATAAGAATATGGAGGAATTAGAACTCTCATACACTGCTGTTGGGAATGTAAAATGGTGCAGCCACTTTGAAAAAAACTGGCAAGTCCTCAAAAGTTTAAACATAGTTATCATGTTACCCAACAATTCCACTCCTCAGTATGTACCCAGGAGAAATGAAAACATTTACTGACACAAAAACTTGAACATAACTAAATGTTTATAACAGAATTATTCATAATAACCCAAAGTGTAGAAACAACCAAAATGTCCATCAACTAATAAATGAATACACACGATGGAATTCTATTCAGCAATCAAAAGAAGTTAAATTCTGATACATTCTGAAAACATTGTGCCATGTGAAAGAATCCAGTCACAAAAGATCACATACTATATACTTCTGTTTATATGAAATATCCGGAATAGGCAAATCTATAGAGACAGAAAGTAGATTAGTGCTTGCTAAGAGCTGGGGCAGTGAGAGGAATAGCAAGTGACTGTTAATGGGTGCAGGGTTTTTTTCTGGGGCGATGAAAATGTTCAAAAATTGATTGGTAGTGATGGTTGTACAACTCTATAACTATACTAACAAAACACTAGATTGTTAACTGTCATGGGTGAATTGTATGGTATGTGAATTTTACCTCAGTAAAGTTGTCATGTATAATAAAATCCATTGATGATGCAACTTCAAACTGCACATTTAAGTTAGCCAACATTAAGAAAAAATACCAAATTTTATCTGTCGAAAATATGTTGGTTTGCCTTTCTAACACATATGCTCTATATTCATCTATTTTTATAAAGCTACATTTAGGTGTAAAAAATTAACTATAAATTCCAAAACAAAGGAAAATATATAATCAATATATTCTTTTTACCCATTTCTAATTTTAGAGTTTTATAAATAATAATTTATCTTTTATCCAAGGACTAGCATTTTACTGAGTAATTTTATAACTTAAATAGATGCTTATCAATACCAAGTTATATGTAGGGGAGATAATATACAAAGTTAGTTTTCAGTGAATATATGAATAGACCTTAAACATTCTTATTTTTTACCTACATCACCTGTGCCAGACAAGGGCAGGTTTCCTTTCCCCCCCCAACTCCTCCTCCAAGGAGCTAACTGAATACAACTAGACTCAGCTTCCTCAGGTCTTACTCTGTTTCCAGACCTGTGATTTTAAGCACAATTAAACTTTTTCTGAAGGAATTATGTGTATGTGTCTGTGTGTAAAATATGAGGCTTTGCAGATGTTTCCGGCCACAGTTACACAGCTGCAAAGAGTTTATTAATTATGAACTATAAGTGAATTGTTCTGTAATTGAAACTTTCTGGGCTTTAATATTATTGTAGAATCTACACACATACATAGCTACGGATTCTAATGAATGCTGTTATTTTATTTATTGCAGATGGACAACTGACTTAATTTAGGCAAAGCTAGCCTGTTTCCATAGGAGCTTTCAAATATTTGTGTCATATTAATGTCTATGCTTCTGCATGCAAAGGGGAAAACACAGATTGCAGAAATAGTATTCCCACTGCTCAGAGTGCTGACCTCATCTGGAATGGACAGATCCAGAATCTGTATTTTAATCCTATTGACAGTTCCTCAGTGGGAATAATTTAAAAAGTTGGCCTGAAAGCCAGACCTCCTGTCATTGACATGTTATGATTGTTCACATTGAGAATGAACAGCGGGCAGGGAGGATAAAAACAACATGATGTAAAGAGTATATTACAGTTTGTGAAGCACCATCCATGTTATCCCATAACTAACTTGTAAGAGTTTAGAAAAGAAATGATGCAGAAATATAAAGGTGCTCAAGTGCTGAAAATAATTTTGGGATTTTTAAAACTAAAAAGAAAAACTAATTTGGGGGCATTATAAATATATGTTATTTATTTGTGTTATTTAATTGAGTACTTCATGTTTTATGATACTATACAGTGGAAAAGAAACATGTAAAATAACAAGGATTTAAAAGTTTTATTTTCAGGATTTAGACTGTAAAAGGAAATAAAACAAAGCACTGTGTCAACAGATTTTTCTTCTTTGTTAAATTATCAGTTTGAAATACGCTAGGAATTTTGCTGAAGTCTGGCATTTAAACACTCTCTACTGTACCAGAACATCATCATAAGCCTGACCTCATTACCAAAATGATTAAAGGAGGAAAAAAATGTCAAGTTAGAATATTCAAAATCTTTTTTCCTCTTATTCTCTTATTCTCAAAAGAGAACTGGATTTTAACTCAAAGAACTGTGTTCAAATCCACGCCACCACTTACTGGTATGCAATTTGGACAAAGCCTTTTCACATTCTCGGCTTCGATGTCCTTGTTTCCTTGTTATTAATTACTAAGAGCTAGAGACACTAGGTTTTTTTTTATTTCAATTTTCAAAAGGTTGTTTTAACAACACAGTAACTGGTTATCTAGCTGTTAAACTCTAGCACGATTGTTTTCGTTGAAATGCTATCTGTAAAAACACGTATATTTCTATCACCATCACCACCCCAAAACGGTACATGCTAACTCACACCCACTTAGTCTTTCAGTGGTGCCTCAGCAAGAGTGTGAAAGACAGGTTCTGGAAGGGCCATCCTGTCTCTGCGTGCATCCCTGACTGGCAGTGGCAGGCACTGTGTCAAGGATTCCTCTGCTCAGCCATTCACCTCGATCTCTCCCTGTGCCATTGTTGCCAAACCCTGTGTGTGTTCTCAGAGATGTGCATATCCATTTTGGTTCATGCAGGTAAGGATCCAGAAATGGAAATTTTAATTATGTAAATTACTTAATAGTCAACTCCCATAAAAGGAAAGATTCAAAATGAAATCAGACCCTTCTGGATCTCATTCAATATTGTCCTCAAAGGTCTACTTTGAGATCAACCTACAGATAAAAAACATAAATTAACTATGAAGTCTCAGAATTTAGTAACCCCACTGGAAATGAACTAAAGTAACCTAAACCTTAATTCATGTCTATAGCAAAATAACATAATTATGGGGTTCCCATGGGTGAAAAACATTTAAATTAGGGGAAGCCAGCTAACCAAACTCGAATATTATATTATTTATTTGTGGTAACTAAAAAAATGTGACATTTATGACAGAGTATTATTTTATTTTACTAAAAGATTTCCTTGAGGGCATGTCATTATGAACAAGAGGACGCAGTAAGTTCTTAAACAGTAACTGGTGTTAGGAAGATTTCAGACAGGGGATACGATTTACTCTAGCATTTAGGCCACTGTCAAGTGTATTTTCAAATATTTCCCTTATAGTTATTATAATAACATACTTTCTGTAATTTGTTTTTATTATTCATTCTTCTTATGCTAAATTATCCTCACAGTTTTGAAAACAGCAAGAAAGGTCAGATAATATAAGCTCTATATTCAAAACATAATGTAAAATATACTAGTGAGAATTCCTGTTTTGAAAGATTAAGATTCTTGTTTTAACATAATCATATTAAAAACAATAGTTCTTAAAAGATAAAGTTCATATTCTGAATTACAGACATTGTTAATTTCATCATCTAAGGTCTCACTCCAACAATCTCAAAAAGACAATACAACTTGTCCTTTATATAAATTATGAATCTGACTTCCCTCCAGCATGTACTAGCTGTGTGACCTTTGTAAAATTGCTTAAGTTCTCTGAGCCTAGTTTTTCCATACCTAAAATAGAAAAACCTAATAAGACTACTTCCAAGGATTATTGTGAATTAAAGTGTATGATTCATGTGAAGAACTTAGCACAATGTCTGGTGGAGAATAAGCACTCAATAAATAGTAAACTATTATGATTATTTCACAATGTCAATTTCCATGCAAAGTTTTGATCCCACTCTGGTTTCTACCCCTGATAAACACTGAGCTACTTCCCCATTACCAGAGGTGTATGCAAATAAGAAACACAAATTAATTATTAGGCAAATATGGCCATATTATGCATTCATTCTCTGACTAAGTAATTATTGTTTGCCAACTCTTTGCATTGTGCCAGGCAATAGACCAAAGCTATAACTGCTGAAAGACAAATATGATGATCTCTCAATACTATATTACCTTTCGACCTAGCATCAAATCGTATGGATAATTATGTGCTTAAGCTAATTAAATTTCTGATTTTTCATAAGAAATTACTTACATAAATTATAAATATTGTACCTTAATTTGTATATTTTACAATGCACTTAATTATCTCCTATTTCAGTGTTGAACATAGACTCAGAAGTCACCTTTCCTGCCAAAGCTGTAGCATTTCATCAATGTGAAGTGAAAAAACTACTCAGTGTAGGTAGACATGCAGGAAATGCGTGTAGGTACGTATTATTGACCAATTATATTTAAACTGGAGAGCTATTTGTGGCAGTTATTGGCTTGTTTTTCAATGAGACTAATAGTGGATCTGGCAATATCAGAATACTCTGTAAGGGCAGGTTATTTCAAGTTCAAAAGACTTCAGCTGGACAAGAAATATGTATATAAATAAAAATGTTAGAGATTTTGTTATATTTAATAAAGTGAACGTTTTTAGTTAAATTCAAATAATTAAAATCAGATTACTTTGTGGCTCATCAATAATTGGTTTTCTCCTACAATCTATTTAAAACTACATATATATAGAAAAAGTCTGCAAGATCCATAGCCAAAAAGAAAAGAATTAATTTCATCTTAATTTCTTAAAATAAAGGGCAGACCTTCCATTTTAAGCGGTCTAAGATATGGGCTTTTCACCACCAGTTTTCTGCAATCATTTCAAAAATGATTAAAACGAAATCATCAGTTAAGGCAATCTTTCTAGCTATTTTGTGGAGACTCTTTTTTTCTTATTTAGTCAGTTATAAAATATGGATCAATACTAAGTCTTGTGAAGCAAATTACCCTAAAGCAGTTGAAGGCATTTTGAACATGTGGGGAAATAAATAATCATTTCTGTTATGTTAGAGGAAAATTTTCTGAAGATCATAAAGAAATCAGTTTTCCCGGAAGGAGGACATCTTAAAAAGACGCATCAGGACAATGAGGAGATTCACTCAATCCTTAATTCTCAGAAATAAAAGAAAATAACAGGCAGAATAAGTCCTTACAACAAATGATGTTGTTGAGCTCAATCTTTTTTTCAAAACAGACATACACACACACACAAAGTGAATAGATACATACATATATATATATATGTGAGATAAACAGAACTGTTAGATAACAGAATGGTTAGAGAGAAACAAAATAGTAAGAATTCTCTAACTGGATACCCATACTTTCCACTTCTTAATAATAGAAAACCAGTTAGTTGTTAATTTTTATCTCCACACCAAGCCAATAATCTGATATAGTTCTATCATATCCTATCTACTTTGCAGCCACAGTATTTTGCAAAAAGACAATCTTGGTACTAACAGAATATTATTTAATATGTTTCTTAATAAAGTCTTTAGCTTTAGAAAAAGCTGTGTTACACATGTAAAAAGACATCTTAACTAGTTTAGTTCCTTTTTTTGAGAATAACTGACTCATCCTTTGTGAATCAATCAATCAGAAGCTTAACTCCTACGTAGAAGGCAGTACAAACTGGTCACAATTGTGGCATTAACACTGCCATAATTATTTCTTCATGTGTGTCTCCTCCAGCCCACTGTGAGCACCTCAAGGACAGGGATTATGATATTATCCATGGATCCCAAAACCACAGCACAATGTCTAGCATACAGCAGGAGGTTAACCTACATTTATTGAATGAAAGAACATTTATTCATCCTACAGCAGTATGCACCTGGTAATAGCCATCCCACTTACCAAAGGTTAATTCACTGACACCACTTAGTAAATTTTTCATAGTCATCAGATCAACGGAAATGACATGGTACGTTCTTAGTAGAATGTGGTACAGTACTGACAGTTAAAGGAGAGACAGTTCAGGAGCTCAGACTCCTAAGGAGTTCCCTGTTATGCTGTACAGGGAAATAACTGCACAGCCATGTTTAGATTAATGCTCTAGATGATTTCTAAAATGATTCTATGAGAATCCTTAACATAGTAATATGAATAAGTGTATGAATGAGATGTAAAATATTTTATGAGTATAATTGAGAACATTTTCTTTGAACATGGGAGAAGGAAGGTCCAACAAAGAGAAACTACTAAGTAGTGAATTATAAACCATAACAAAACTTTCAGTGTAGGGCTCTTTTCCAAGACAAAAATCTAAAGAATAATAGTCCTCCTCATATTCCTAAACAAGACCATTTTTCTTTAAATATATGATCTATCCAAACTCAAAACCAAGAATATTCTAGTTTTAGGTAATCTAGAATTGCCATATTCTAGAGAGTACAGAAATGCTTCCATTTCTGTTAGTAATTTGGAACTAGACAGGCCACCTTTTAAATAAATTCTTGTAATTAACATTTCTATTGGAAAACACAGAAATATTACTGATATTTCTTACATTATGAAAAATGATTTCAATTTATTTCTAACTGGCTCTCTTTTAAATTTTAAAAACAATTACTGTAGAGTAAACAAAAGAACTACTTTAAATACAATGGGCTATTACATCTTTTGTTTTCTTTTATTATGATCACAAACACACACATATATCCACACACACTTCTGCACATTTGTATTATTCCATTCAGTTTCATATGTCTCAAATTAATTTGTTTTGCCTATGACCTATGGGAAGAGGGGCATGACAAAACTAAGGGTTAAAGCCTGTTTATATGCACATATAATATCTCTGTTTTCAAGTCAAAACTTAAATTTAACAGAAAAACTGGATAAAAACATAAAGTACCTTAACATTAATGGTGATCTCAGGAAATGTAATGTCAACACTACAAAGTATCAAACTCAACACATATACGCCCACATATGTCAATTTGAAATAACTGAGAAATTCAGAAGTGAAATACTGCTTTCTCACAGAAAAGGATAATAATGTAAATGAAAAATCTGTTGAAAGTTCTTACAAAGAAAAGAATAAAAAAGAATATAATGCTTGATTCTGTTGCTATACTAATGGCATTATAATATAATATTTTATACAGAGAGCTTATAATGCATTAAATCTTCCTAATTAATTAGAATCAAATCATCTCAAAACCTACATAAAGGTTTGGAAGTTTCAATTTATGCTAATCAGAATACAGAAAATAAGGAAGAAAAAACATCAGTTCAAAGATTACATCCAAGCCAAAGAACATACAAAAGAAAAGCACATGACATTGTGAAGACACGCTGTCACAGATGGAAACCAGGTGGAATAGATCAGACAATATTTTTAGAATAGACTTTTTTTTCAATATTTAAGTTGAATTACCTTTTGGGTAAATGTTCAACAAAAGACTGATAAGAATAGTAGTTGTATGTATGTTTAAATAAACAGAATATCTAAAAGCTAAGGTGTTATTGACTCAGTCCTATGTAATTTAGGGATAATCAAGTACTGTATAAGAATTTATGACATAAAAACCTTTGTGAGTAGATGTATGCCAATGGAAAAATGAGGTATCTGATGGTTGAAAATTTTCATGTGCTTCTATTTCATGTCACCATAATGAACATAAAACCTATAGCATGATTAGACCAAGGGTGATCCTTACCAAATGCCAAAAATTATAAGAGGAAGTCCAAACCTTGTAAGAATAGGACTATTCCTTTTGAAATTTTTGAAGATGGTTATTTTGTAGTTTAAATTAGTAGTCCTTTAAGTAAGGGGCTAAAAGGTTAAGCTTTTCAAGCTGCAGATGTTAAAGGATAACGTCTGGCCACAGTGCCAATAAAGTTCTAGGATTTTCCCAAAATGAAATTCTTCTCTTACCATACAAATAGACAGTATTGAGTGCTATAAAATATCTTGCAAAATTAGAATTTGGAGGAAACAGTTTTTTATTAAGAGAAGGTACATTGCTCTTTACCTGTTATCTTTATTGTATCTCCGCTTTACAAATTTTCCATTTAAGTTATATCCCCAAATGGAATGCAGTTTGTCCAAACTTGTAAATAGTTTTCTGTTGTTCATGAAAAGTGTTGAACACCTAACTGAAAGTACTATGCTTGTAGTTCTAACAACTTGAGTGCTATTTCATATGGTTATTTATACATTCTATTTTTTACATGTAATTATGATAGTTGAGTAAGTTCATATGTTGGCATTGTCTTAATATCTGTATCACAAATTTATTAATTTTTATTAAATTAATTCTTTGATTACTCTGAAATAAAGTTATATTTCCAAAGGGAATAGAGAATTCTCAAAATATACTACTCTCTTCTAAATTTTAGTATACAGACTTATAATTTAGAGTGTGCTGTTTCTTAAAAGAATTGTCAAAATAGCTGTCTAGATTAGGGTTTATATATTTGTTTCCATTCAAGTATTTAGTTGTGATACATAATAATAAAATGAACAATATCTATGTATTTTGACATAGTCAATAAGTACTTATAATAATTTATATTCAAAATGAAATAACAGACATATTTTCTCTATATATCATATTTAATTTTATTAATATAATCCAAAAATTCTACTTTGTTGCTTAAATATCAAAAATCAAAAATAACAAATTTAACAGAAAATTCTAAAAGCAATAATCCTTAGCTTTTCTTAAAATCCAGATGCTCCATATTAGATTTTTAAGAATTTGGTGAAGTGGAAAACAGATTTGTATCAAGTAGAAAACAAAAGCCCTAACTTTTTGGAAATGCTGAATCCTACAGTTAAATTTCTTCAACCAATACTTTAGTAGGACAGGAAAGCTTGTATGCAGTAAAGTACTTTAAAATCATATTTCTTTTATTCAATATAATTTGTGAAATACTATGGAATAGTTTTTCAATCATGCCAACAATTAATCAAGGATACTTGACTCTTGATTCTCTGGAATCTGATATAACACTGATTGGTCAGCTGTTTACCACCACATAGCATTATCCCACAGTGTTACGGAGATAATTTAATTAGTGAGCGTGAATGGCAGTATCAAAATTATAGGTATTTTTAGCTCTCAGTATTCGCCAACGTCTCCAAAGTCATTTTTCTAGAATGACAAAGGGTTATGCTATATCTGTTACTCTCCCTTTTCTTCTGGTGCAGTCCCTTCTGAAGAATCATGAGCTTAACATAAGCACATCATTTACTATGGATTAATACACTGTTGTGTGTGGTTTTGCAAAAGATAAAAAAAGTTACTACAAATCTCATTTTACATATTAGACTAACATATGAAGGAATAAATCCTTTTACAGCACACCTTGGTGTTTCATAAGTACTCCTATTATTAACTTTCAGAGAGAAATAGCATAACAATAAATAAAGAAGATTTTATCAAATATCAGAAGAAATAATAAATAGTAGACTACTGAACTCCCAACCAACAGAAAGCACTAAAATAACGTGGAGTCTCACAAAAGGTATTAAAATACAGCACTATTTTTTTCTTAGATTCACACTCATATTTAGAGATATTTATACTACGGAGTAAGCTCTGTGGTGCTGAACTCCTAAAGGAGATTCATTACAAATATATTTGCTAAAATCTCAACCCACACCTCATTAGTGAAGCCATATTTGACCTCTGGTTTAGACAACCGAGCCCCTCCTCTCTCTTACCCTTCCTAAAATTAAGCACTGTAGATTCAATCTCTATCTTTTATCTATCTATCTATCTATCTATCTACCTATCTATCTACCTATCTCATGCTGGGTATTATTATACCATCACCACAATCTTACAAGATAGTTATCATATTCTTCCAAATAAATGTAACAGTGTTAACTTTATTTCCTTTACATTTCACAGCAGTTTGGTCCTTTGAAGTTTTCCTTCTGAGCGTCATGCCTCACTAAGCAAGCCTCTAATACCACCCAGGATGTTGCTGTTTTATGTATATTTATGTAGATTGTAATTTTCTTTGCCAAAATAGAAAATATTTGTATATGTGAATGTGTATTGATGGATAAGGAAAAGTTTACAGAACAGTAGAAGGCAGTCTTTAAAAATGCAGGCTATGGAGCCAAACACCTTGAGTTCAAACCCGAGGTTCAAATGCTAGATCTACCACTAGACCACTGAATAGAAAACTGCCTAGGAATAGTAATAGATTTTTCCTAATATGAATGCTGTATGGGCTAAATTAAAGAACTTATAACAATATCTAGTACATACTCAGTACTCTATACACATCAGTTAATATAATTATCATTATGTTAACATAGTAAAGACAACTGTCTTTTTTTAATTAAGATAATTTTGCTTCCACTAAAACATATAAAAACTTTTGGAATATTCTCCAACATTTTTGCAAACTATCTGTTTAACTGCATCACTATATAAATCCAGTAGCTTAATGTGTGAAAGTTTCAACTTAGCAATTCCTTTAATAGTTTCAACAACTAAAGAAATCAGGTATATTAGATTCTTTAAAATGACATTATTCTAAAAAATTCTTCATTTGAAAATTAACCTATTTCCCCTTCTGTTGTTTTGGTCTAGATAAACTCACTTTGTTTAGTATGTTATTTAGGTGGAGATACAACTCTACACTATACTCTACAATGAAAGGAAATATACCAAACACACAGTTCAATCTGTGTAACTTGCCATGTAATACCAAAAGAAAACAACATAAGACAGACTGATAAAAACTGAGATTTGAAAGGTTCTGATATCTCATAGGCAGCTATCATAGAAGCAACATTCATTGTAAAAAAAGAGAAAGAGAAGGAAAGGGGAACGTAATGAAAAAACAGATTGCTATAATCACACAACTTATTTTTCAGGTCAGTTCAAGGGGTTTCTTTGCTACCGTTAACAGTGATGTAAGTATCGATATACAACTTGATATCAGTCTGCTTTCCACCCACATCTGCCAATGTTTTTCTAAAACTGAGAAAAATGAAAGCTACCATTCTCTTCCTTCACGACTACAAAACGAAAAAAAACACAGTGTTTTAGAACTTCTGTTGTTCATTCTCTTAGCCCATATGCCCAATAGAACCTTCATTATAAGAGATTTGTGATCTATGGATATAGGGCAAGTTGGGGAGAAGGAGGTGGGGTCTCCTCATAATTAACAACAAGTCTGATGATAACAAGGCAAAGAGAGAGAGGACACACTCCAGAAAGCAGGCCGTACCATCAGGAGCAGTAATCAAGTAAAAAACTGTGGTTTCATTTTCACATAATAACACAACACTGGTAGTCTGCAGCCAAACAACTGACATGAGATCTTTGAGAAAACACAACCTATCATGATGTATGAGAAGAGAAGGCCTAAGATGTTTTTCTCACCTGTAGGAACATATGTGGCTGATCTTCTGGAAAATCGTGTCCTTCCATTATAAGATAAAGTGAAAGATTCAGGCAGACTCATACATTCTCTCCTTCCATCTTTGAGGCAGATGCTCAAAACACAAATTAATTATCCTTCCCTTTCTTATGTTCCCATCCTTTATTCCTTAGACGTCTTTGCTTTCTGAGAAAAGTAGCCCAGAGTCCTCACCACTTCTACATTCCTAGCAATACCTGAGAGTAGTGACATCAGTCCTTTGCATTTTGCTAATAATCACCAAATAAATATCTGGAAATAATTTACTTGGGAATTAAAAGGCTCCAGTATATTACAAAGTTTTCCTACCTATGGCATAGGGATGTAATTTTTAATTCTCCAGTGCAATACTTCTCAACTGAGGGGAATTTGCCCCCGGGGAACATTTCACAACGTCTGCAGATATTTTTTTATTATAACTATAAGGGGGTGGTGATGTTGCTGGCATCTAGTAGGCAGACATCAGAGATGCTGCTAAATCTCCTACAGGGCTCTCTAAAACAGAGGATTATCTGGCACAAAACATCAATAGTGTTGCTGTTGAGAAACCTTGCTTTACTACAAACAGGTATCTGTCAGTTTCACTCTGAGTCCTAGGCATCTCCGTGTTAATGAAGCTCTGTCCTAACTCGGCAAAATAAAGAAAGGATCATGGCTAGATTTTTTTTTCATATTTATACAAAAATAGTACATAATTTTGTTACAAACGTTAGTTTTACCTTTTATAAACTTAATTTTTCTTCAAAGCTCTCCAGCTACAGCTCTAGATGATTTGCTTAGAAATTAACCTCATTTGAAACTTCTGTTAAAAAAAGTTTTTAAAAAACTAAAAAAAGTGCTGTATAGATTGCAGTTGACAGAACTATTGTTATTACCACTATTTATCTCTTCGATCATATCAGTGCCCCCTATTTCAAATTTCCAGCTACATATAAGTGTCTCCACTTATAAAGCCTACCCAAACCTAAAATTCAAAAGGGAAAAACAAAACAAAACAAAACAAACCCTGAACTTGTCATTCCTTCAGTAGCAGGAAACTTGGAGTTTCTACTTTCTGCTACTTCTCTTATCAAGTTAATTCCTGTCTGCTATTCTTTCGACACTCTGATCACAGCAACCCTGTGTCAAATGTTTATCACGGTACATCTTGTTTACTGCACTATCTTGCTGTGTAGCCATTCACTTATTCATTCATTCAACAAATATTTTCAATACTTCTTATGTACTGTTTATGCGAAGAACAGTAGACATTGTGGGAAGAAAGACAGACAAATCCCTGCCCTCACAGAGCTCTCAGTCCAGCAGAAGACCAATAATTAAAGAAGCAATTCTCTCAACTCATGATGTGTTCAGAAAGGGGATCACTGTAGGAACACAGATAAGTGACAGTTCTTCTGGTATAACTGAAACCTGCAGACTCAGGAAGAAATATTCAAAGGAGTGTGGA
The DNA here is from genome assembly GCF_059928025.1 of Delphinapterus leucas. Taxonomy (NCBI): domain Eukaryota; kingdom Metazoa; phylum Chordata; class Mammalia; order Artiodactyla; family Monodontidae; genus Delphinapterus; species Delphinapterus leucas. The sequence continues at coordinate 33,132,008 of NC_143140.1, forward strand.
AAGAGATTATTCACAAGGAAAGAAAGAGCAGAGAGGGAAAAGATGATGGCACATTTGAGGCAATGACAGAATGTCAATGGGCTGAAACGTAGAATACAAGCAGAAGAGAAGCAAGAGATGAAGCTGGAAAAAAGAAGCAGGGGTAAAAGTTAAGAATTATTATTTTATTCTAAGAGGAATAGAAAGCCATTGAAGAATTTTAAGAAGAGAGTGCTCTGTCAAGGCTCGCACTTAGAAAGATCACTCTAACTACAATGGATTAGCAGGAGGCATAAAAACAGAACAGAGAGAAGGCTGCTGCAGTAAAACAGGTGAAAGGTAATGGTGGCCTGTAAGAGGATGCACGAGTTTGTTTATAGAGACCTGGACATTCAGTAGATCTTTGGGAGGTAGAATCAAGAGATTTTTACTAGATAGTCCCCATTCTCTACACTTACACTTTCCAACTGTCTAGCACATGCCAGCAGATTCAATATTAAAATGTTGGTAATTAAAATGCAATTTGATTTATAAGAGGTAAAAGGGTCCTCACGACATCGTATGAAATAAGTAGGCAAGCAAATCTCCCTCATTGGACGGGAGATGAAAGTGAAGGCTCAGAGACATTAAGTAACGTGCAAATTTATAATGTTACTAAAGAGTAAAAGTGGGCTTAGAACACAGCCATCAGTTTCTGAATCCAGTTCTGTTTCTAGCAGAGTGTTTTTCCTGGATCTAGACCTCTGCCAAAGTCGTGTGCTGCTTGGTGTATACTACTCATTCTGGCATATGATTACTGTCAAGTATAATTTTCTAGTCATTTCATTAGTGTATATGTATATTCACTAACCATTACAAACAGAAATGAAAATAAGAGCATAAACTCTTATTATATTGAACACAACTGGATGAATAAAATCATAAATCGACATCTATATTAATATAAGTAATATGGGAAGACGATATCTATTAGCATTGTCCAGGCTAAAATTATGTTTCACACGGGTTGGCTGGCATGATTGGAACATAAATATTTAATGAATTATAAAAATCAAATTTTCCTTCATGCAAGTTCACTCTAAACGCACATTAACTCCGGAGAAGCAAAAAACGTTGAATTGCCTCTTTCTTCAAAACATGATTTTTCTTTCCATTTAGTTGCATTTGACAAGTAATCCTATAAGATGCTCTACATTTTCAGCCCTAAATTTAACTCCAAAAACTATAATTAGTCAATTTCTATCATGAAATATGAAGACTTGAGTCATAGTTTAATAACTTAATGTTAGGGCATTATAATTACTTTTCTTAGTGGATATAACTACCAGTTACACATATATAAATTTTACTTTGGATATGGTAGGCAATAATAGCCTTATATTTTAAAAAATCTAAAAGATAAAAGAATACATTTTAAAAAGTGATTATTTTAGAAACATATAAAATGTGTGAAAAGGAGGAAGTCAAACACTTTATATGGAAGGTGACTATATTATTTATCATCCAATCCAGGACCTTTTCAAGAGTGAAAAGGGAGCTATTAATAACAACAGAATGAGTGTCACCTTAATCACTAGAATGAGATGACAACAAAGGGAAATGGCCTTTCTAAGAGTTCCTGAAATTACAATGATGAGACGCTCAGTAAAATTCACTTTTGTATGCAACTAAAATAACTAAATAACCTAGACTTACTTCAAGGTTCTGAAACCTGGAGATTCTGGAAATTATAACCATCAGCTCCTCTACCAATATTTTTTATTTTATGTTTTTTTAAAGAAATTCTATGTTTTATTTTTTTAAATTTTATTTTATATCTACCAATATTTTTAGAAGTGAGTTAGAATCAATGTATTTCACAATAACAACCTTCTTAAAACTGAGTTTAAAACTGTAAGAAGTTTTTGTTGCTGTTCATGTTTAACTTTCCTGCACACTAACTATAGCGCCCTTGTTTAGTGCTAAGAACCTGAATATCCTGCCACAGTCACCAAACAGATTTCAATCTTCAATAACATTTTTAAAATCTATTATCATTTCCACTTAAGTCTTTTCAATCTATAAGAACAGTACCCAATTAACTTTGAAAGGCGAAGCTTGGTTGCCAAACTAATCAAACCCTATTATACCTTCTCATAATTCTTGCACTTCAGTTCCAAACTGTCACAGGACAAAGCAAATACTTTGGTAGGAGCAAAGAAAAATACTTTAACTCGAACTATTAAGGTGTGAGCTATGAACAATAACCACTTACAATATATAATACAAAAGGAATATGCTACCACAAAAGCATTCCTCCACAGATACTAGACATTTTAATCCATCTCTGCAAAGAACAGGAGGTATTAAAGAGTTGAAACAGAAACTGAATTTTTAAAGATGGCTGGAGAAAGAAATATCCATTAGTAAGCAGCATTCTCACTGGGATTGCATTTCTTGAATATTCTCCGTCAAGGAGATTAGAATATCAGTTTTTACACTTTAGTCCGGGAAAGTGATAGTCTGAAATTAGAGCTGCTAAAAACAGGTAGGTACTGTGAAATTCAAGGAAATGTTACATCAAGAAGCTAAAGGAATGAAAAAAGGATAAAATTCTCTTTATCCTTACAAAATTGGCACATTATTCCAAGTGAGGTAACAGGCAGAACCTCACAGCAGATTAAAAGGAATTTGAGGACAAATGTTTCATTCAGTAGGCCTTTCTATATAGCAGATAACTTTCCACCCAGTAAAGAAAAGCCTTGTCTTTTATTAACTCCATTTGAAGGTTTGTGTTACTATATAAAACCCCTCTTTTTTCACTTATTCCTGAATGTATTGGCAAGTACTGCTACATCATTCATACTTATAAAATTCAACGTGGCAGGTGGTCCTTAATTTTTCACTGTAACTATTAAAAGCTCTGTGGAAGGTGACTGCCTTGTTTCCATTTGCTTTTCATGTGTTTTGGTTAACATTAAAGCATTGCCTCCTGAACATTTTCAGAGCATCCTCTTAAATATAATGAAATCCTCTTTAGCAAAAACAGCCGATTTTTCTGAAAATTTTTACTGTTCTAGTCACAGGTATATTCATTTCAAAGGATCATATTTATTACTTACAAATTCATCTACTTTCAGTGCTTCATGCATGACTGTCCTTGACAACATAATTACAAATTGAGAAAATTCTAAGGTGATAACTTTTAAGTTAAAAGTAAAATAAGCAATAAAACAAGTTACTATTTTAAGTTATTAGATACTTAAATGATACATATCTCATTTTTCACAAGTCGAGAACTGAACATAAATGGTGGGGAACACAGGTAAGACCTAATATAACATGCCTTTAAAAGATCATATTGTGTTTTACTACCTTCTCTGAAACAAACTAAAGATTTTTATTTTAGAAAATCCTTTTCGTTTCAAAATATGTCCTTTAAAAGTAAGACCTTTCAGTCTGATTTATTTTGTAGGGCAAATAAAGCTGCTTCTTTTGGTACTGTGATTATTAACACATGTATTTAGTAATTCTAACAACTGGTTAATTAATAAATATTAGCAAATTAATTACAAATTAAATTGAATTAATCACAAATTAAATCACAAATTAAAAAACTTAGAAACTTTATATCAAAGGTTGTTGGAACCAATGAGCTAATAAGTCAGGAGAAAAGATAATTACATTCTGGAATTCTGAGACAGGGTACTCTGTACCCCTTCCCCCTCCCCTCTCCCCATCCCTGTCCTTTTTCCTTATACCCTGTGACCCTCTCATCCCAATTCTTCTGCTCCATCTTTTGGAGAGATAAACTGATAGCATCTCTCCATCTGTCAACAAGCACAGCCATACTTAAGCCATCATCATCAATCAGAATTTTTTCATTTCCCAGTCCCTAACTCTGATATTTCCCACTTTGATCTCAGCCTTGAATCTTCTTCCTTTCCTACATTAATCCTGCTTTCTATGTCCTTCTCCTTCAAGGACCCTAGACAATCATTTCCCACTGCATTTGGAAACATTGTTCCAAACATTACTAAGAATTACACAAAAAGGATTTATCTTAAAATCAGCTTTGCACATTCGATCAATCAAATAAGTTTAGGAAACTTTGGATAGAACAAGTCTTTAATGCCAACCTCTCAAAGCTTTTTGTCTCATATCATTAACTCTCCAGCAGAGAATAAGAACCCTTTTAACGTGGACCATCCAAGTAACTAAACAGATAAACTTTTATCCATTCTGCTAACAAGCTTACTTTGTCTTGGTTTTCTTTTCTGCACAACAGCCATTTTCTCACTTGACCATTCATTCCTCGGCTCACTTGAATTTGGTTTCTGCCCTCACAACTATCTAGATGATGGAATGAGACGTTACTTACCCCCATATGGTTCTTCCTGAAGAACTCTCCCACTTGGATTTAATCTAGCTTGTCTTCCCAGCTTTTGGTACTACTACTACTATTTTCACAAATATCTCTGACAAGGTCCTAGCTTATCCAAGTCATTTGCAAGAGGCTTCTAACACTGCATGCAGCCACCATCCACAGCCACATTCATTTTAAGGCAGAAGCCCAGACTACCTGGTTTTCTGACCTGACCAAGGATGAGACTTTAGCAAAACTGGGTATTGGAAAACTATTCTTTCCTGCTTTGTCCATTGTACCCAAAGTCTTTATCCAATTTTAAGAGCATGGCATTAAGAGTACTCAATCTGACTGGCCCATCATTTGATGGGAGAGCCTCATTCCCTACTGCCTTAAAGCTTTTAGGTAATTCCCATCAACTCACATGCTATCTTTAGCTAAACTAAATTTACTAAGCACTTATTTTGTCCCTGGGATGTTACTCAGTAATACATATGCATTATACGATTTAGTATTAATAATAATATCAGCTATCATTCAGATTCCATGGATTCTACCATGAATCCATAATTTAAGATGAGGAAACAGATTATGTGAGATTAAGTAACATGTGCAAGTTCACAACTAGTAAGTAGTAGAGTAAGAATTTGACTCCAAAGCTCTTGCTCTTTACCAGTGAAATATAGCATCTTAGGCAATAATATATTTTTCATAAAGAATATACAAATAAAATATTCTGGGACTTCAGGAGAGAAGAGATTCATTTTGACCATGAAAATCAGAGAGGGCTACCTGGAGGAGTTAACACTTGAGTTTTGAAGGATACACAATATATACATATTTTACGTGGATGTGGAGGAAAGGCGTATCAGGAAAGTGAAACAAGCACAATAGAAAACACTGAAACCAAAAATTAAGGACTGCATTTAGAAACTATTGACAAACGAAGTTAGTTTGACTGAAGTGAAGTGGGCTTAAACAAGACAGTAGTAAAAGATAAGCTCAAAACTCTAATGTCATGTGTCACCCTTAACATCTTGTTCCTTTTCTGAGCATTAGTTTTATTTCCTAATGTGTCCCTAACACACCCCTTCCTTCCCATTCTCAGTAACAGGGTCTTCGTTCAGAGATTTTTTTCTAGTCACTCCAAAAGCTGTTGCTTTTGGTTTCTCTCATCTCTAATCCAGTCTTCAACTTCCCTTCAAGTTATCACCACAGCACAACTTTGATTATATACCCTACTTAAAAATTTGTGATGATTTCTCCATAGCTACAAACGTAGTACAAATTCCTTAGTACAACATAGAAAGCCCCCACCAAGACTTAATCCAACTTATCTTCTATTTTCCTAGCTTTATCACTATAATCCTTTACACACACACCCCAGCTATCTGATCAACAAATATGACCTGCAATTTCATACATGCCCCACCTTTGTTCATCATGTTCACGGCGCCTGGAAGTGCCTTTATATGATTTCACATCTGTCTATTAAAACTCAATCCAAACGTAAAATAGATAGCTAGTGGGAAGCAGCCGCATGGCACAGGGAGATCAGCTCGGTGCTTTGTGACCACCTAGAGGGGTGGGATAGGGAGGGTGGGAGGGAGGGAGACGCAAGAGGGAAGAGATATGGGAACATATGTATATGTATAACTGATTCACTTTGTTATAAAGCAGAAACTAACACACCATTGTAAAGCAATTATACTCCAATAAAGATGTAAATAAATAAATAAATAAATAAAGTTTCTGTGCGTATTCATGATGAAAAAAAAATCTCAATGTACATACCATCTCCTAAAAGCTTTTATTTTAATAAAGTTGAAATTTATTTTCTCACTTAATTAGAATTTATATATAATTTACCATTTTCTGACTTATATTGTAACTAGTTATTTAAACCTTCATACTTTGATGAAAATAGAAAGTTTACCTATGGTACACAGAATAGATACTCAGTACAGATTTTTGTTTGTTTGTTTTTCTGGCTTGTTTTTTCAACTAATGGATGGGGAGATAATTTGGGAGGAAACTGTCAGCAGGGATGAAAATTTTCCTGATGTAAGTCTTAGGCTGGGCAACAGCTGCTGTGATGGGAAAACACAAGCTGTGGGCAGCCTTTTCCACCTACTCTACAAATCAAGTTTCCTGGTGCTGCAGAAGCTTCTAAGATTGGGATCCTGACATGATATCTATCTCCTAAACATCTGAGTGGAGAAGGCTGATCTACCAAAAAATATATAGGACTATGCAGAGCTAGAGGCCACAAGTTTATATATCTTTAAAAAAACTCTTATAAATTATACTCTATCATATGATTCCCAGATAATTTATCTCCCTAAAATATTTTCTGTAGTCTAATATGAAAATTAGTGAAGCGTCCTTAAAATAGACCTACTGAATGGCATGAAAATTAAAAACTGTATTTTTCGTTTGAACTAAGAAACCCAGAAATTTTGGATATGATATCAGACAACCAAAAATTAGTTGCGGGCTTCCCTGGTGCAGTGGTTGAGAGTTGGCCTGCCGATGCAGGGGACACGGTTTCGTGCCCCGCCGGGAAGATCCCACATGCCGCGGAGCGGCTGGGCCCGTGAGCCATGGCCACTGAGCCTGCACGTCCGGAGCCTGTGCTCCGCGATGAGAGAGGCCACAACAGTGAGAGGCAAAAAAATTAGTTGCAGTACAAATACAAATGTATGTGTAATATGCAGAATATGGCAAGATTCAACTTGCTATTGAAAATGATTGTTACAGTGTATTTATTTCCTTTTAGTAGTTAAGTTTATGATTAATTTGGTTTCCTTTTTGGAATTAATATGCAGTTATACATCAATTTCTTCCTTACACAAAAAGACACATTTACTTTTGGGGAATTAATACATGAAACCTACTAGAACTCATCTTACCCATTTGCACCTTATTCTATAAGTGATAGTTAATGCCACAAAACAATGCAATTGACTGTAAATGTATAATAGCTTATTAGTAACAGCTACAGCTCAAGGACTAGTAATCTATAAGAGTAAAATATACGTGTGTATTGTATATATATATATGTGTGTGTGTGTGTGTATGTGTATGTATATACACAGATATATACATGTGAGAGAGAGAGATAGGGAGGCAGAGATAGTTTTATGTATTTTATATATACAGTGTGCTTAAATAATCTACTCTGTGTCATCCAGTAATCAGAAAGGAATCATAAAAGTTAAACACTTCATAACTTTTTAAACCCCCCAAAGTCTGTTTTCCTTCTACATTTAATGGCGGTGCATTTACTAAATTGGTCTAGATTGTATTTTTTAATACTAAAATATTTCTGAAAATAAGGGACTCCATATTTATTAACTAGAATGGTGTCCCATATTTTTAAACAACAATCAAAAAACGTATTTGCACCGCACATGTTAATGACAGTGAAAAACAAGGCAAGGATGGGTTAATTTTGTCATGTTTTACTTCCTTGCTCCTTTTTTCTTTGTAAAATTACAGATAGACAGATTACATAGATAGATTGATAAATGCATACATATATATGTACACATATATTCATATACACACACATACATATATACATACATAGTAACACATGATCAGTGCAGGAAACGTAAAGAACATAGAATAATCCAAAGAAAACCAAATATAACCTATATCTCCACTGGCCGCAGACGATCCATGTTAGCAACTTCGTGTATATTTTTCCAGTATCTCCTAACAATGATGTCACACTACTGCTCACTGCTCTTTTACTTAACCTAATATTGTGAACACTTTCCCATATAAACATTATAATTCAATGACATGATTTGAGACTCTATATGATATCTCAACTTGGGGATATTTCATAATAGCCTGGGTCTCCTATTCTTGGACATTTAGGTTGGTATTTCCTTTTCAAGAGTCAAAGGTCTTTTTCTTGCTTTGGAGGAGAATCCCTATTATCAACATAATTCTTATCACCAAAATTACTTGTTGGCACAACTGAATATTGGATATGATATGTAATCTTTGTGTCCTGCAGTACATAAATTAACTAAATAACTTCATTTATATGTTTAAGCCTTCAGGTAGGGTGCTAGTTGTGAAGAATATAAGGAAATGCCATTATTCTGTAGTAACCTATAATCTAATGGGGAGCATACAATAAAGTTGAAGCACATTGAAAGCCTGCCTGACCAGTATGGCTATGGATTTGTGAGGAAGGGGGCAGGGAGGAGAGTGGAGAATGATAAGATTAGAAAAGACTTCCAAAAAGAGATGGCAATCTAGGCAGAAAATTACAATATATGAAAATCAGAAGGAGAAATTCAATATTTAGGATACCTCAAATTATTCAGTATAGATGAGCAATGGGCAAAAAGATATGCAGAGGCAAGTTAAAAGGATTTTGAATAGGATGTTAAAGAATAACTTGGAAACTACGTGAGGCAATTATACCTTCTGAAGGAAGTTGTGGCATGACTGAATTTGTATTTTTAAAAAATGACTCCGGAGGATAAGTAGAAAAATACTGACGGGGAGTAAGACCAAATGCGAACAAATAAATTAAGAGGCTACTGATATTCTCTAAGGTAGCTATGGAAAGGACTTAAACTAAGATAGTGGCATTAAGATGGGGAAAACTCGATTGGATAGATCAGAGAGATTTTATGGCGGTAGAATCAATAAGACTTCTGGATCATTCCCAGGCCCAATTTACCAAAATAGAAACACAGACAGAAATTCTTAGAATAATAACAATTGTGGCTAAACATGTATGGATTGCTTACCATGTGTTAGTGTGCTAAATGCTTTACAAGCGTCACCTCATTTTTATGCACATTTATTGTCCACTTTCCTTGTGTAAGCGTTTTATGTATATTAGATCATTTGGTCCATACACAATCTCTTGAAATAACATAGTGTTAGTATTTCCCTCTCTGAATGTAGGAGACCAAGGTCTTAAGAGATTAACTAGCCTGCCCATTCATACAGCTAGCTGGTGTTGGTTTCTGGACTGGCACCTCTATGTATCTTTAGTCTAGAAGAGATATTTTTAAGCCATTATTTAATTACTTTAATAGGGTTATGCTCCCATTCTGAAAGATGTCTCAAAAAGTCTCTGAAAATGAAATACTTATTCACTCAGTTACAAAGGATGCACAACAATAAACATGCATTAAACTCCTCTTCAGAGGGAAAACATGTAAAAAAATAATAGAACAAAGGCTGGAAGATGTGGGTTAGAATATCAGTCTGAAAAATTATGAACTGACATTAAAGTGAATACTATTAATATTCAATTTCTTTCTTCATTAAATAGAAATCATTCTTCTTTAAGTAAAAACTCACTTTAAACAAGTATTATTTTATTAGATTCTATGAGTCCATAGCACTATTCAAAAAATAAAATTGGGGCCAGAGAAGGAACAACTCTTTCTTATGGAATAAAACAAACTACCAAATGTAAAAGAAATAAGAAAATTAGAAAACTGACATTTTGCAACTACCAATGTAATATATGGTTCCACTTGCCATTATCAATGGATGATAAAACACTGGGTGAAAGATTGTCAAGGAATTAGAAAATTATAGTGTCTCCAAGTATTACTGCATAGATGGCTGATTAATTACGAAAGGAAAACAGGCTACTACAATAGAAGGATATGGTATACATAACCTGAACCAAGTCATCAAACAGCATCACAAATAAGGGGACAACGTGACATGATGTGATGCAATGGAAAATAAACCAAAACAACTATATTGTATCCTTATCAAAAAATTTAACTTGAATCTAATAATGAGGAGATAGCCAGGCAAATATAGAATGTGGCATTATTCTAAAGGTAACGGGTCTGGAGTCTTAAAAAAAACTGTCAGTAAAATGAAAAAAACAAAGTGTTGAGGGAAAGTTCCAGATTAAAAAGAAAAAAAAAGAAATATGACAACCAAACATATATGGGACCCTTAATTGAATCATGGATTTAAAAAAATTAAGGTATAAAGAACAGTTTGAGGCAACTGGGAAATTGGCACATGTACTATTTACCAGATAAACTTTTAAATAAATGTTAAATTTGGGGGGTTTGAAATGTAGCATTATGTAGCAGAATGTCTCTGTTTTGGAGAAATATGTTAAAGTATGTTAACTTCTTATACTTAGAAGTTAAGTATAATGATGACAGCAACTTATTTTCAAATGGTTCAGACCCCAAAAAAACTTACACACACACACACATACACACACACACACACACACACACACACACACACTCAGATAGGGGTGGGGAGGGGAAAACAAATACAAATGTGGCAGTATTTTAAAAATTGGAGAGATTGAAAACCATTAAGGTGTGCATCATACTATTCTTTCTTTTACCATTGGTTAGGCATTTTCAAAAGAAAAATATTATAAGGTAGAAATTAAAGAGATAAATATTCACTGCTGGATTGTTAACATTATTAATTTTGAGTGTTTTTGGCAATCTATAAACTCATGTAAGTTTATCTCTGCCTAACAAAGTTATCAGTTATCTATAAACAGAAAGCACTCAAGAAATTGAGTTATTTGTAGTGAGGTGGATGGACCTAGAACCTGTCATACAGAGTGAAGTAAGGCAGAAAGAGAAATAACAAATAACATATGCTAACACATATATATATGGAATTAAAAAAAAAATGGTTCTGAAGCACCTAGGGGCAGGACAGGAATAAAGACGCACGTGTAGAGAATGGACTTGAGGACACGGGGAAGAGGAAGGGTAAGCTGGGACGAAGTGAGAGAGTGGCATGGACATATATACACTACCAAATGTAAAATAGATAGCTAGTGGGAAGCAGCTGCATAGCACAGGGAGATCAGCTTGGTGCTTTGTGACCACCTAGAGGGGTGGGATAGGGAGGGTGGGAGGGAGAAGCAAGAAGGAGGGGATATGGGGATATATATATATATATATATATATATATATACATACAGCTGATTCACTCTGTTATAAAGCAGAAACTAACAAAACATTGTAAAGCAATTATACTCCAATAAAGATGTAAAAAAAATGAAGAAAAATAAATGAAAACAAAAGAAATACTTGTTGAACTAAACTGAATTGGTTTTATATTCCAAACATCTTTCCCCAGCCGTCCTTTTAGTACTGAATTCCTGTTAATGCCAATATTTTTCTTTTGTTTGATCTTCTACTCTCCAGGCAGCACTGAAGAATCTCCAATCCTCCTTATATTCCTGTCAGTTTCATTCTCCCCAATAAAATTAAATTTTGGCAATAATTTAAATTGTCAACACATATTTAAATCTAGTCTACTAGTACTTGTAGCCTTACTATGAGTATATTCTAATGAAAGCAATCCCTCTGGAATTTTATGCTACATACTAGCCCTCCAGAGGTTCAAACAGATGCCAAAACATGCACCTCTACCTTGAGAGCAAGAAAGGTCATTATAGGTGTAAAAATGTGAATGGAAACTTCAGCATCATCTTCACTTGATAAGCTACAAACATACCACTGTCCAAGAAATAAACAAAAACAGACAACTGATAATAAAGAAAAAAAAAAAACTAGAAAACATTTCAGAATATTCAAATGGTGCAAAATAATTATATGGTGTTACCAAGAAGAAAATATAGCACCTTGACCGCCTCATGTCGACGCTTATGTCTTGGTTGAACAAATCAAAGGAGGGCCTAAGGGAATTAGCATGAATAGGGAAAAACTCAAGGAATAATTTCTCAGTCACAAAGGAAAAGACGTAGATGAGAAGGGATTTACTGCAAACCCTGTTGACCTGGGAAACCTATCTATATATTTATGAATATATTTATGTCATTATAAACTACCCATATTATATTTATGATTATAAATAAATAACAGAAGGAAAGGAAGAAGGATGGGTGGAAGAAATGAAGGAAGACGATGGTTAGTTAGTTAACTAGCTAAAAGATAAGGACGATGGAATAAAATAATCTACTTTTCTAACCTATTACTTCCTCATTAAACTTCCAGCTACTTAAAAACAGAATAAAAATTAAACCCTTCATGGTTTAGGAGACAGAAAATCTAAGACAAAAAAATCTAAGAACTGAATTGTAGTTGGATTTCACTCATTATAATGTTTATACTTTGGAGCATTATCAGTCAGCATCAGACACAATTTTCTTAAATATAAAATGGCACAATCTAAAATTTTAAAAAAATGTACATGTTACAATCTAAATTTCTATAAATTATATAGGAGTCTCCCACTCTACAGAAGAAAGCAATTTTTACACTCAATTCCTTCCATCTCAGGATTCTCTTACAACTGTCAAAAAAAAAAAAAAAAAAAGCCACAGCTATGCTGACAAAGCAGTGCAAAGTCCAATCTACACATAACTTCAGAGACCTGCAGGTATAGAGAGTGAAAATCACCCACTTTTCCTGACAGCAAACATAGGTCAAGCTTCTCCAGAAATCCTTGACCCCTATAGCACAATAAGAATCAGAAGAAAAATCAACCATGTCCTCAAAGGGATAGTTACCTTTTCCGCTGCTGTGTGTGCTTTTGCCCGGCTGCCTCAATAAGAAAAGATGGGAAATATGAGACCCGGTATTGGAACTGCCTGTTTATTTTTCCCTCCAGTTTGACACAAAGGAAAAAACAACTTCCATAGCTCTCAGAGATGTCACTGTTCACGTGATGAGTCTCCAACTGATTATACTACAAATAACCCGTCCCATTTTTTTCCTTCACTTTTTAAACAGGAAGAATAAACAAACAGCATTTAAAACTGAATACTATCCATTTACCTGATTTCTCCATAAATTGTTCCTTGAAGATAAAAAAAGAAACATTTAATATATATTAACACAGCATATAAAATTAATACCATGGAAAAGACTGACTTTGGGGGAGGGGGGATTTTGAATCCAGAGTAATATCTTTCTTATTGAAAAACATAAGCATGTCAAGCTTGTCCTTTACACAGTAAAGCACCATTTATTATTTTAAAACAATAGACATAATGCCTATTTATTTATATATATATGTGTATATATATACATATATATATATATATATTTCCCAGGTGAGGTCCTAAAGCATAAAATGTAAAATTAAGAACTAATTTACTTGAAATATATTTCAATTTTTCCTTGAAAATAAATAGAAACAAAAATTTTATTGGGAATTATTGTTTAACATTTAAGCAAACATACTTATTAAATAAATTATAGCAACCCTTACTTTAGAGAAAATCATGAAATTAATACTAGTTGGATAAAATATCTCATTTCATTTAATAATAATAATGGCAATAAATATAATCAGCTCTGGAAAAGGTTGCCTTGATTCTACAGTTTGAGTGAATATAAAGATCTTTGAAACTCATTTTAAGACCTGCTCTAGCAAATTATAAATCATACTGAAGTAGTGTGATATTTTTAGGAATCTTTAATAACCCTCTATGGCATCTTTTCTCAAACCACAGCGCTCAACTATTACAGCTTTCTGACAGGAAACCAGGGATCCCAATTATTTCAGGCATTGTTTGGATCCTAAAAATCTGAAATACAAATCAGTATTGTATGTTAATATGCTACCTAGTATAATGCTGAGTGACGTAGCTCCATCAATGACTGTTAAATTAGTACAGGAAAGATGTTTAGTACCTTCTTTGTCTCAGCTTCCAATTCAAACAATGCCTCTAAGAAGCAGCCAAGCAGTCCTGTGAGATGACACTGCGAGTTCAAATGATTCAACAAGGAATCATTTTGGAAAGTTACCAGAAGTCTTTATGATACCATAATACACTGATCCGCGTATAAAAAACCCTCTACTGGGCTAGCAGGATGGAACTGAATTGAACTTTGTAAACTCTCAGGGCAAAGGGGCTGAGACTTACTTTGCAGCACGAAATGACACTTTGGTTTCTAAACTTCAGTGTTACTAATCCAATCTGACTTCTACAGATCATAAAGTACAATTGGCCTTTTCAACGTAGATTCAAACACCTGGCTAAATCCATTAAACAGCGATTCCATGAAGCAAAATGTACTGGCTTTTAACAAGTTCGCCCTTGCTTTCTTCTATTATGAAAATTCTTTGAAGGACATTTCTGAAGAAATCAAGAAAATCTATAACAAACTAATGTAGAAAGTTTAAGCAAAATTATATTTGTACTCCAGAGAGCTTTTCACAAATTTTTATAGATTGCTTCCGACAAACATACCCAGAATAGGAGGCTCCTGTCATTTTCTGGAGTAAGTGTGTATGTATTTACAGCCCCTGGATTTATCTTAAAGACCCTTTGTACAAACACATACAATTCAAAATATATGAAAATCAGCTCAGTTTAGCCCACTCCCTAACCCTAACCCTAACTCTAACCCCTAACCCACCCCCAACCCCCCAACACAGCTAACAACAAACCTTATGAAGCTACTCTTTGTCAGAGCACTGCTTTGAAAATAATTGTCACTGACCAAATTTACCATCTATATGTGCAGCTATCACATATCATTCATAAACAAGCTACAACTCTAATACCTGTGTTTTATATGTACATCATTGTTGAATCCTGCAGAAGATAAACAACTGATTACAGAGAAAGAGTTGTTCTAACTCAGTGAAGTTACTCTCAACACGGGTATTTTCTCTTTGGTCTTTCATTTTACTTACAAGGGTGCTCAGATTCAGATAAATGTGGGGAAAAAGAAATAAGCATTGACTAAACACATGTTTAGTGTCTTTGTGTGATTAGATTCAGGAACACTGCCAGGAGAAAACTTTGTGTATGATGTCATCTGATTTTAGTTCCTTGTCACAAAAGAAGAAAAAAATACCTTACTGATCAGATGCTATTTTTTAAGTTTGGTAGAACAAAAAACATGTTCACTCCTTTAATAAGTACAAATAAACAAGACTGATGAGGTGAACAAAAATCAATACACAGGTCCCAGATATTTTACAACTGTTTATTTTCAGTTCGAACATGATTGAAGTCAATTAGATGCAGATCTGTCCTGGTGATTCTCATGAAATCCATGTCAGATAAATCACCTTGCATGGAACTCTGAAAATTCAACACCATGCTTTAACTCATCTTTCCCTTAAATCCTTGAATTCCGCACATTCTTTAAAATTATTGTTTTATATTTATCACAACTATTTTTTCAGTTTTTCAGTGGTATTGTTTTATTTACAAAGCACACTGCCTACATAATATTGTTGATGTAATGGGTATTTATGAGCACTGGTACATTTTAGCCCTCACTTTTGTGAGAATGTTTTTTTAAGTACCATGAAAAATCTTTCAGAATGAGAAGTGCACAAAATGCAATTTAAATATAATCCTCAGTAAGCATAATATAAGAACATCTTGATTTATAGACTAAGAAAGACTATCAGGTTGTAACAAATATTGCTAACTCGAAAGAAAAGGTTTTAGACAATGCTTTAGAAATGATAAACAAAGTATACCCATTTTGTCTTGCTGTACTATAATGAGACCAGTCCATTTTTTACAATCATGAAGACATATATTCTACTTCATCATGTTTTGAATGTGAACTAGTAACTCAGAATTCTCTTTGAAATTTTATCTTTTATTAGTGAAAACTGAGTCTTCTCTTTCTGTGACTAGGTACTGTATCAGAAACTAAAGTAAGCCAAATAAGAGTTTGTTCTGCAGCACAGTGAATATCTGCATGTAAAATTTCATGACATGTAAGTGAAAATAGTACAAAGGTAAATCAGTGTCAAAATGGCAAATCTGTGGCTACTGTGAAAATCAACTAAAAATACGGAGTGGTTATGGGGTATACATTTGTTTACTTGACCAAACAAGCACACACACACACACACACACACACACACACACACACACACACACACTCTGTCCATCATTCACTTTTTGAAGTGTCAGATAACATTATTTCTTAAGTGACACACAGGGCTTCATTTGCTATGTATAGGGTCAGTGAATATTAGCTTCATTTACACTTGGCTGAGAATTGGTTGATGTCAACAGTAGAGGCTTAGTTCCTGCACTGAACAGGGTTAGAATCTGACAGAAAGCTGCCACTGAAGAAGATGGATGATCTTCCTTGCTGACCTTGCTCCCCTAAAGTGTCATAGTTTGGGTCTCTTTCTAGCTCTACAACAAAAGACCCTCTCTGAGCTTCCCAGTAGCCTTCAGTTTTATTGGTGATAACAGGTCCAGACATTCTCATTGATTAGATTCTCTACCTTTTAAGCACAAGAGCTTGCCCTTTTTGGCTAGCTAAACCTTGGCACAGATGTCTTTTTTTGTAATTGCATCTCTGCTGTCTATTGGAAAGGATGCAGTCAGACAGGCAAACTTCATGTCAGCACAGAAAGTGCTGAACTATTTATCTCTGTTTCCCAAAGTCATTTTAATGTAAGTGATATGGCGTTTGTCTGAAGAAATTAACCCTTAGATAATCTCATAGTATACTTCTAAATGGAAAATCAAAATCTTCTGTCATTTTGATGACTAACTAGTATGTAATATATGTTACGCAGAACTATTCAGTGGGTAGGAAAAAAGGCCTTCCCAGTCATTTTATATAAGCAGTTATTGGCAACCATATTTTAGAACAAATGTACCTGAAAATATTCTACATAATTTTCAGAACTCTATTTTGCCTTCTACCAGTGGTTGACACTGTGAAATATGTCCTTCCCTGACTAAAAAACACATTAAAATATTTGATACCTAACAAAGATGCTATACGATGTAATAGATTATATGTTTCTTTGAGATCCTGCCTGTGAGCTATTTTAATATGTTGGAGATTTGTTATTGATATTTGAATAATTTGAAAGAAATTACCTTACCTCAAATTCAAATGTTCAAAACATATATGATAAATGATGAAAAGTTCTTACAAGCAGATTTACATGCAACACATTTTATGAAAAATAACTGTTTTGAGTATGTATGGATTTATAACTCAGAGGCTCTAAAATACTATTATACATAACTGTCAACATTATTCCATGCAAAATATAATTTAACATATTTGCATATCTGGAATTGTACAGTTAGCTAATAAATATATGTATATATAAAATATACCAATCTCAGTACTAAAAGAGAAAACTTAGAATAAAAGAAAATTTCACAACAATGAAGATAAGGATGTACCAATTCAAACTCAAGTTAATCCTTCTGTGAAATTGCAGACAAAATATAATATGATCATTTTCCCATACTTCAAAATAAAAACTATTAATTCTGCACATTATTTTTTAGTGTCAGTGCTTTCACTCAAGTTGAGAAAATATACTTAAAAATAACCATCAATTAAAATCTCTGCAGCCAACCATTTTGTTCTAAATATATTATTAACAGCTATCACTATAGGAAGTATACCTATTAGGGTGAGGAATCGCTTTTAAAATGTATAAGCTGACAGGTATTCAAGGGGAAATTCAAGAACACCATTCCCTTTTATTTTTAATATCATATACATGGTACATCGATGACTCTAAACTTTTATTGTCTTAAGAAAATAGTATCTCCTCCCCAAAATTCCAATAATTTCAGGTATGCATATGCAAAGCAACTATCAATTTTTATTTATTGATTTCTCTTTCTATAAGACAGACTGAACAAAATCAAAATTATTCCACCAAGATGTGAGCCAGAAGCACCAGGAACCTGAATTATTTTTAAAATCAAATCAGTTATTACTCTTATTTTATAATGATGGTGCTAAAAATCTAAAATTAATTTTAAAAATCAAATGAGCTCTGGATACTAGGCAACGTCTTTTTAAAAAATAAATAAAAATACTAACAGGATTCCTCATGCCCAGTCTGGGTTTTATGTTGAACTGACTTAAACAGTCTGTCTATGCAGATTCTCAGGACCATGTCCATCAATCAGTGTCAGCATTCTATCAGACTCCACTCTGACAGCAAGTGATAGTCAGTTATCTGTTGACATTAATGAATAATAAATAACCATGCCCTTTCGATTTATGTGAATAAAATGTATACTGTTTTCAGTGTAGATTAGCCTATATGCAAAAGCAGACTTGGTTTTTGCATCTCATATATTAGGAATTGGTTAAAAAAAAAGAAGTGGCTGCAATAAAAGATGTGCTAAATGTGATCTCTGGTATACATTACCGTTTTGCTTTTCGACAAATCAACCCTGTCTCAGCTTGTATCATATGAGCTTAAATGAGCTGTATTCACAGGCTCCTGAATATTTATGCTGCCTTTTACAGACCTAACATGTAGTTTGTTGTCTCCACAATAGAGTATTATAGGACAGAAAATCCTTAAAAAACCAAAGATCAGAAGAAGTTGTGTCAGTATCCTAACCTTGCTCCTCTTTTGTTATTCACCCTTAATCTGCCTTCCTGGCAGGAAAAACTATTTAAATTATTACTACACACTCTGTTAAGTCTCCATCTCTCTCTCTCAGATTTAAACATACCATAACAGAAACTGTTACAGCTTTTTGAAAAAAATAAGGATTGAGAACTTTTAAGTGATTAGGCATTCATATACACATCTTGACTGAGTTCCTTTTTGGTACTGTCAGTGGTAATTCTAGAATTAGATACTCACAGTCTAAATATTACAAGAGGGGCTATAACCTTCAACATTGATCAAAGTGTGGTTTATGTTCTTAACTCAACAAGTTAGGATACAAATTGTGAACGTTTTGCCATATATTATGATTTGTGGTTTTAATTTTTAATTTACCACTTTACCTTTCCATTATGAAACTCCTTCTCTGGTCAATAGTAAAAGCTTAATTTTATATTTTTTGCAAATAATTAACATCATCAATGACAGAAGAGGTAAAAACTAGATTTCCTGTTACACCTAATTAAGAATTCTACCAGCGGGACTTCCCTGGTGGTCCAGTGGTTAAGAATCCACCTTCCAATGCAGGGGACATGGGTCTGATCCCTGGTCTGGGAAGATCTCACATGCCACAGGGCAACTAAGCCCTCGCGCCACAACTACAGAGCCCATGCGCCGCAACTAGAGAGAAGCCCACACGCCACAGCGAAAGATCCTACATGCCACAACGAAGATCCCGTGCGCCGCAACTAAGACCTGACACAGCCAAAAAATAAAATAAAATAAATAAATATATTAAAAAAAGAAGAATTCTACCGGCAATGTGAAAGGATGGATAATAGTTCAAAACAGAAAGATATACCATCATTAGACCAAAACTTTGCAATGAAAACAAGTAAAGAGTTATTAATAAGGTTCAAACTTTTTATTAACTGCCTATTAATATGCATAATACTGAGTTATATAGAATTACTGTCATGTCTGAAAGGCAAAAGGGCAAAACGTTGCCAGCTATATTTCATCAATAAAGACACAGAGTAGGGAAGAAAGATGTACTTTCACTATTTTAGTCCACTTAATAGATGGGAAAATATGTTCTAAAGAGTTTTAAACTTGGGAATACTGTAGAATTTTCTGAAAGGTAAATGAAAAGCTATTGCCAAGTCTATACCGCTACAGGAAATGATGCAGGGGGGAAAGAAAAGAAGAAACCAGAGGGAGCTGGGATGGGAAAGAACATCCACTTTACCATGTTGAAGGATGAATGAAGTATATTAGAAAGAAGGATGACTACACGTACAGTGATGGCCTCGTGAATAATCTTGAAAATCAATGAGGCGGCTGTCTGAATTTGAAGTGAGTAGCAATGTCATCATATTGGAAAGATTTACAAAGGGGTAAAATGATCAAACCATTATGTTCAACCTTGAAAAACACAGTGCTCAAGTACATAATGTTTGTGCAGAATAAACATTAGACACAGCAAGAAGCATGGCCCAAAGAGCAAATTTTTTAAAAGTTCCGATCAAAAGTTCCGATTAAAAGTTTGAGAAACAGACTTTACTGAAGTCTGACTGTCCCTCTGTCCTTGAAAAGACTGAAAAGCTGAAGTCTGTATGTTTCTCAGAGGGAGATCTAGACTGAAACTGCAAAGTCAAACAGTGGAGTTTCTGCTCCCTCCCAAATCCTAGGTTTCTGATAATGTAAGAGGTGTTCGCTGTTCTCATTTCAAAACACATTTACCTACAATAGTCACAATATCCAAAACACACTAATTGCAAAAATTTACCTTCTTAGGATTTGGTAAAATACTACAAGAATTGAAAGTAAGTTAAAAAAAAGTGAACTTCATCTTCCCTTATAGCAGAGGAAATATAAACAATCTACTTGAAAATAAGGAAGCAAAAATCTGTTTATAAATTGTTTGCTTTGTGAAGCAAAATTTAAAGACATTACTGAGCTTTATTTTGTCTTGTTTTTTCTTTTTAAAATATGCAATAATCCAAGAATATCCTGTATGAGTATTCAGCCTCTTTATAATTGCCACCTGAGATTTCCACAGAGAAAAAAAACCTTAACTATTCTGCACTTATATATTAAGAGATTAGTGCACAGCAATTTAGCAATCTAAAAATGGATCAAGGAGAACAATAAACTTAATTTTTTGTTCCATTGTGTTCACTTGCATGTTTTCTTTTTGGTGGGAGTAGAGGTGGGCAGTGTGTCTGTGTGTGTACCTATATCTGTATGTGTGCATATGTGTATACACATACATGTGTGTATACGTATATGTATTGTGTGTGTGTGATGTTGAAGTGGAAAGAAAACAGGAAACAGTTAAGTTCTGATTTTACTTTGGGATCTGTCATTAAATAAACTGTTAGAACTATAAATGAGGTCCTTAGTTGTCCCATTTATTACAAGCCCCCCAAGACCTTCTAATTTATCTTCAACAAAATTTAAGGTACACTCAACCTTCAAGAATTTATGATTCTAATTGTCTAGGAAGAGATTATACCCTCAAGGAGTATAAGAATGTCCACAGAACATTTATGTTATAATGAATTTATACATTTGAGTGGGTAAGATACATATCTCACATCTCTTTTCAAGGATAAAACTACTTACTGGAAAATGTCAACTAACATAGGAACACTATGTAGTATAATTATTTCAACTTTTAAAAATAGAAGATATAAAGAAACACTTTTTGAAATCATCAAGTTTACTTATTTATCCTATCTACTAGTTTAAATTAATGTCATTAATTAATGTCATAGGTAAGTTAATGCCATTAAGTGTCATTGCCTATATGGGAACTGGTTTAGCTAAAATAATAAACTACTATTAAAATAAACATAGAACATATGTATCATTGGAAAACATAGATGAGTATAGTGAACTTACTAATAATCAATTTATTTTTCTCAGAATAAACTTTTATTATATCTAGTGATTCTTTAGATATATTCTACATCTTTCTGCTCCCACCCTTGATCTCTCTCTTTTAGAAAGAATGATCTTCTTAAAAAGTACAATAGGTAATATTAACATAACAGATTGTTAATCAACTTTACTAAATGACAAATACAAGATATCTAGCTAATAATTATATGTGATCAATATTATATTTTATTAATAAAAGCATCACAGTGCTCCCTTCCCTTCCCCGGATCTAGGTTTCTGTATTCAGTGTTAATAGCTTCAGTGCAGGTCTGAGGCTGATACCACCGTAGGTGAGGGGCTAAACTAGATGTTAACTGGGTGACACATGAAACAAAAAGTAAACCACAGTATGTGTCCTTTCAAAGCCTCCTAATTTTCTAATATATTGGAAGCAAGAGATAACATAATTATCAACAGTAAATAATTTAAATGAAAGAACCAAACTAAAAAATTCAAAATCCACAGTACCTAAACTGTTAAAATTTTTTCAAACTACTATGCCCCGAATGTATTTTCCCCTCTTTTCTATGTCATTCATTGACCCCAGACTAAACAAAATACACTAAATAATAAACCGTCCATACTTCTTTATAAGACCACAAAATTTGAGAAAAATAATGTACATTTATTTCAACTGATGTATGTATTATTCTGGGTTCCTGTGAAATGCTATTATTAGGGATTAATATTTGATGTGTATACACAGATTATAACTTTTTAATGAAGTTGATATTATAGGTAGAAAACAAAAAAGAATGTCTTTAGCTCATTAATTTGACCTAAACTCAATGTTGAGTTGTTTTTGTTTTATGTGTGTATGTGCCCTTCTACTTCCCATGTATTAATACTATAGGAATTAACACATATTAATACTATGTGGATAACCTAATGAAGACATGCTTCCATAAAAGTAAATTTTTGTGATAATTTGCATAGGATGAGATAACCTGAATTAACTTAAATGTGAGGAAAATTAGAATAAAAGGATTGTCAGAAATTTTCCTCTCTGATTCTTGCATCAGATTTTTATGCCCATAGAGAAAAATATCAAATACACAGCTGGGTTAAATTTCCCCCATTAAAATAATAACATTATTTGCACAAAATAACTACATTATACATACTATTATCATAAATAAAAGCTTTTGTAGATTAGTGATAATTACCTTAGAGAAAATGCCTTGAAGCTCAATTAAAAAAAAAATCAAATGAATTGCAACATTTTAAGGTATCACTGATTTATATTTTAACATTATCTTCTAGAAACTGATGCCAATTTAAACTTCCACTAGAAATATAAAAGGGTAACCATATACTTGCCAAAGTTAGGATAATTAGAAATGTTCTGAAGTCATGTACTGAGTTTCTAAATCATAGGAAGTTAAATTGCACATATTAATTTCATATTGCCTTCCTTCTTTCCTCATTTTTCCTAACTTTCATCAGGTCTTCCTTCTTTCTGTCCTTTATTTTTTGAATAGTTATCATGTTCAATGTACTATGGGTACATACAATGTTGATTGAAGATGAGTAAAAACCAGTATATTTTTAAATGAAGTCTACAATGTTCTAGAAGGAAATTTTGCTATGATTCTTATTATCACAATTATCCTTCTCCATTTTTTTTTTTTTTGCGGTACGCGGGCCTCTCACTGTTGTGGCCTCTCCCGCTGCGGAGCACAGGCTCCGGATGCGCAGGCTCAGCGGCCATGGCTTACGGGCCCAGCCGCTCCGGGGCATGTGGGATCTTCCCGGACCAGGGCACGAACCCATGTCCCCTGCATCGGCAGGCGGACTCTCAATCACTGCGCCACCAGGGAAGCCCTCCATATTTTTTAAGGAATTATGAGCAAATATCTCGCAAAGGACAGAAGAAACTGATTAACAGTAGCTGTTCCTGGAAAAAGGTATTTGAGACTGCAGCACACAGCGATGGCATTTGTTCCAGATCTATGCACATTACCTATTCACAAAGTCTTAAAAAAACAAGTATTATAAGCTTCTGAAGTGAATAATTTAAAGAAGAGTATAAAAATTGCAATGTAATGTAGTTATAACTGAAATAGCAGAAATATAGTTGAATGTGATACTGAATTTACATAATTTCCAATTTATAGAATAGAGTGTAATGTTAGTTTAGGGACTGATTTCTCAGTTTTGTTTCTTTCTCTTATTTTTCTTTTTTTTTTTGCAAACCAAGATAATATTTACAATATATAATTTGGAAGAAGACCAATATACTCTTAAAACAAAAGCTACTTTCCCATATAAGATAAATAAGCTTTAATACCTTCTTATTTTAGAAAATGTATCAGGCTCTTGCAACTCTCTTTCTCAAGACATAAATATTACATTAGTAAAGGGGGAAATGGCTTTCTGTTCATTAAAAGAGGCAGATGGAGTAGTTAAAAGGAAAGACACATAAAGACAATGGACAAATAGAAAATGGGAATATGATAATGAATAAATATAAATATTTACATTATTCTCATAGAAATAAATTCCTCATATCTGGAGCAGACTCCTGTTCATGTTTGCTAATTCTTAGCATATCAACTTGCTATATGCTATGAGCAAAATGAAATACAATATAGGGTTCTCTTACAAAGTTTAAGACTAATCACAGAGACTGGACTTACACAACAAGGAATTAACTAGTGATATGAATTTGAAATAAGAAAATATTTGCCTTGGGAGTGGGTAGTGTATAACCAAATTTCTCAAAGTCTTTAAGAAATTTGATAAACATTTATTTGGAAGACTTGGGTGGTGCAAGGAACTGTGCTAGGTACCATGGTAGGCAGGTAGAATACTATAAGTAAGTTTTGGTTGTTAAGAAGCTTTAGAAGCTGTAAAAGGAAATTACAAACATTGATAAAAATCAGATCACATATGAAGATCCCCAGAGAGAAAGGGCAAAGTATTTTTAAGAACCCACAGAGATCTTTTAACAAGGTATAAGTGCCATTTAATTTGAAATGTAAGGAAAGGCAAAATTTCAACAGCCTGAGATAGGGTAGGTGGCATTGCTGGTAGAAGAAGGTAAGGCAAGGGAAAAACTAGGAGAACGGTACAGCCAGTATCTACCATCAGAATTTGGAAGAGAGGTCACTGAAGAAATTGGGGATGTGAGAGATTAAAATACAATAGGTAATTGTGATGGTTTATGATGGTTTACTTGTCATGATGGTTTATTTGTTTTTCTGTTTATTTGGGACCAAAGGTTAAGTGATAGGGCATCATAAAAACATCTATGGATGTGCTTCAGGTAGAACAAGAGACCAGTCAGTACCAAGCAGAGGGAACAGGGCTCTCAAGGATGATAAATTACGTAACTCAAAGTTAGAAAAGAATACTAGGGTCAAGTAGGAGGTATTTAAATCCCACCCTAAGAAACAGAGAATTTTTATTGGTCATCAGGACCCTGAAGCTTTCTGAATAATACAGTAACAGGGTCTATGTTGTGTTTTACAAAGTGCATCCTGACCGCCCCATGAAAGAAGAACCGGAATAGAAAAGAAAATGGCAAAGCAGATGAAATATTTAGAATGTTGGGAAAGACAGAGATATAAGTATTTTGAAATTATTATAAATGAAAGAAAGTGCTCAGATTTGTATCACCATGAAGACATCCTGAAAGAAACTTTATTTTTTTAAAATTCCTTGTGATAGATATATGCTCATCTATAAAGATGTGGTCCACTGTATTGGTTAGGGGCAGGGATTCTGGAGCCAGACTGCCTTGATAAAACAGCAGTCGGCCACTCTATGCTCTTGGTGATTGTGGGTACTTAAGCCATCCCTTTCTGTGCTTTAGTTTTCTTACATAAAAATGTGTATACATATCATTTATGTAAATATGATTTAATATATAAAATGTAACACTTTTATGTTTTACATACTTTTAAGTATGTTTTTCTCCTTTAAACTGGGTAATAACAGTGCTTACCTCTCTGTAAGACTAAATGAATTAACACATGTGAAACACTTAAAACAGCTCTCGCCATGTATTAATAATTTAAAAACAAACAAAATCTATGACCTGTTTTTGTTGAATGCCTTGACTCTCCCCACTTTTAAATCATTTAAACTATACCTGCCGTTTACTACTGTTCTATTGCCTGAGCCCTGTATTTTATACAGATGCTAACTTAATTTAAAAACCCATATTTTGGAGATACAATTCAAGTTGTCTTTGTATGAGCTACCAGGTTACATAAAACTTATAATTATATTGCTAAAAAAGGTTAATGCTCAAGAAAGTTTAAAAACACAGAGAAAGAAGATCACCCACTATTTCACCATTCTGACACATTCATTGTGACGATATTTATGTTCCCATCTATTCTTTTCCCTATGCATACTTTGCTTAATTCTAAATATCAGTGTATACATTTTATTCTTTATTTTTCATTCAAAATTATTAATAAGATGTTTTAAAATTCCTATATCACATTGTTGATACTTTAAGGACTAAGTTCAATCAAGATGACGCACTTAACTTTGGATATTTAGGTTATTTTCAATATTTCAAATTATATACATTGCTGGAGGGGAAAAAAAGTTATATAGAAAGTTCTTCTCTTTCACTGAAATATCTTCCCTGGTAAATTACAAGGGATGAAATTACTGACTTAAAGGATATTTAACTATCTGTGGCCTTTGAGATCTATGTTCATTCACTCACTGCCATGAAATTTCTTTACTTAGCCAACTCCTTGTTGCATTATTAATACTAAGATAATAGCAAGCATTCATTGATTATTTGCTATGTCCCAGATACTATTCTTAGGGTTTCTCCATGCATTATTTCATTCACTTCTGACAAGAACTCTATATGAGGGAGGTACTATTTTTATTAGCCCCATGTTATACTTAAGGAAGCTAAGGCTTAGAGAGATTGTCCTAGTTTATGCACCTGGTATGTTGTTGAGCCAGAATTTAAAAACTCTGTGACTCCAGCATCTGAGGTATTAACCCTATAGTGTACCTTACGTTTCTGTATATATTTGATTATAAATACTATATATCACAAAAACTCATTTGTTATCATGAAAAGTAATGGTACAAATTATATGCTTCTTTTCTGTGAAAAAAACACATGGTTTTCAAAAATCTAATCAACACACAGATTTCAATATTATTAATGCTATTAAGTTGAATGTTTTAATTATTGAAGTAACATATAACATGTTATATGTCTAAGTTTTACACTATTAAAGTAATGATATATCTGCTAACTTGATAATAGAAAATATTAAGAAGAAACTATTAGGGAAATTCCTTATAATAAAAACTAGAAATCTATGAGTCCCCCTTTACATGAAATCATCAAAAAAATTACTAAATCTTTAACCCAGAAAATTAAAATTAAGTGATATAAATAATGTAAGCAGCTCACATCTCTATGTTCTGATATATGTGCATGTAAACTGCATTACATCCTTGGACTTTTTACAGTTAGGTTGACCATATATTCTATCATCCAAATCAGAACACTTTTGAAAGCAAGAAGACACAGTGTAATAAGCAAAACAATTGTCCCCAGCAAACTAGACTTATGGTCACACTACTCAGAATAAAGTTTCATCAGTTCTTCAGTAACTAAAATCCACGGGTTGAAGTTCAGGACAAATTTTAGGGAGCAGTGTGGTGCAGTGGGGAAAAAGACTTGAACTGATAAACAGGATCCTGGATTCTCATCCAATTTTGTTACTTATTAATATCCCTGAGCTTCAGTTTCTTCCTAAATTGAAAGAAAGAAAAAATAATACTTTCTACCTCATAGCGGTGTGGTAAGGATTAAATGAGAAAAAAATGAACATAATTTTTCAGTGTAAACTACAAACCACTTATACAAATCCAAGTTATAATACCGAGTTCCACATTTTGAGAAATACTATTCTACTTTTAAAATGGAATAAAATTGTACAAAAGTTCCAAAAATTTCAAATTATATTTCAGAATACGATTTATTAGTCTAAAAATATTTATATATGTAAACTAAAATCTGCTCTCATTTTTTTAAAATGACTACACTTTTTATCTAAATATATTGGGTACTGTGCATAGAAGTTGTGATGTAACTGATATGCTAAATATTTTCAAAAGGACTGTTTGACAATCGAAGCATGCTATCTGGAATTATATTTTTAAATGACTGTAAAGAGATGTTTTCTTTTTTTTTTTTTTTTGCGGTACGCGGGCCTCTCACTGTTGCGGCCTCTCCCGTTGCGGAGCACAGGCTCCGGATGCGCAGGCCCAGTGGCCATGGCTCACGGGCTTAGTTGCTCTGCGGCATGTGGGATCTTCCCGGACTGGGGCACGAACCCGTGTCCCCTGCATCGGCAGGCGGACTCTCAACCATTGTGCCACCAGGGAAGCCCAAGAGATGTTTTCTTAAAATCATTATATTAAAAAATTAGACAGAAGTTCTCTATATATTAGATTTGACAAACATGTGGTTTTCAAAATTGAGTTATTTTTTCAAAGTCACAAAGAAGTAAAAGCTTTTCCATCAACTGATCAAAACTGTGTTCAGTTTTCACAGTTGTTCATATTTCAAACTATACTTTAACACATCACAATGGGCTGCCATTCTAGAAAGTGCCCAGATAAACTTGCCATTAAGTGGCTAACCACCATCATTTGGCTAGGGGCTCACTAACATCCTCTCCCAAACACTTTAGTTTTCCTCTATATGGGACTGGAATTTATTTTCAAACTCTTAACAGGATCACTGAAAGGAAACAGGAGAAATACTTATAAAGGCAGGCCTGAACTCATTCCAGAGGCAAGTACTCTCACAGCAATGCGTTGGAATTATGCCCAGGAGGGAAGTGTTTTTGCAAATGAACATAGTGCCACAGTTAAGCATAAGGTATTTAATTCCTTTGTCAACATCACTAAGGTTAAAAATTAAGAACGTTACACGATAGACAATTTACCTGAATTAGTGCACACATCCTTTTTCGGCTGAACCATAAGGAGGCATCTTGAGTCCTTTAATCACATATTTTTAATGAACTCTCACTATTAATACCTAATTCTACCTATTCCAATGCAGATTAAGGTAGATGACAGTGAACTAATTTTACTTCATTTTTAAGTACCTTGGTGCAGTTTGCAGGCGACAATAATTTTGGTACTCAAATGTGGTTCCAATTCTCGAAACCAAAATAAATGAATGTGAATAATCTTAATAGTACCACATTTAATGAGATGATTTTGTTCATTTGGAAGAAATTGGAGTCGTCATGGTAAATATATCTCTTTACTGCGGTTAAAGACTGCTTTTCTTACTAAATTCTATACTTAGGAAGTGTAGAACTCAAACAGTTCCTGTTTGTTTTTCTTAACAAATGTAGAAATCAATTGAGTTAAATCCACAAAATGAAACAAAAGAGACTATAACGTGCTTTAAAATTTTTTAAACCTTAAAAGAACAGGACTTTTAATATTATTTCCTAGTTTCTTTTTAGACCATTTTTAATTGTCTAAAGGCCTTGTGGATAAGGCCTTTTATATGCATTTTTATGTGTCCCATTTTTAATTGTGCAAACATTTAAAATTCCACTTTCACATCAATCAAAATCTCCATACTACTGAAACCGGCTGCTTTCACAGCTGAAGTGTAATAGTGTGTTGTTAAAATGTTCTTATAATAGTTATTGTTGAATCCACTGTCATTTTCAAGTACTTGTCAAGAAAAACATTTCCAGTCAATAAAAACATTCCTTTTCATTGAATTAATTAGTTCATTGAGAATATTTCTATACTTACCAAGTGGAATAGCATTCTGCCTATTAGTAGTGATAAATCTCCATCAGTTTTTGATTTCCAAACATGTGGAACCTGCAGGATGTTCTACTTGTTAAGAAATACTACTAGTGAAGGAAAGGAGAAGAGGACAGTGGGTAGACAGGTTTGATTCCTTCAGGGAGTGTCAAAGGAGGCTGCTAAATTGGTCAATGGGACCAGAACCTATAGCATCTCTATTTGTTTAGCTCAGAGTTCACTTTACAATGTCAGCTATGGCAGGAATGATAATTGAGTGCTGGGTCATAGGCATTTTATATGCTAGCAACCATCCACATGAAGTATTTAACTCTTCAACCAGGACAGAAAAAATATATTTGCTCAGTTACTCTACCTAAATAATGTGTGCAGTAGAAATATAATGTGAGCCACATATGTAATTCTTAAATTTCTAGTAGCCACATCAAAAAAGAGTAAAAAGAAACAGTTGAAATAATTTTAATATTTTATTTAACCAAATATATCTAATGTATGATTCTTTCAATACCTAAGTAACATAGAAAATTACTAATGATGTTTGTCGCATTTTTTTTGTACTAAGCCTTTGAAATTCAGTATGTAATTCATACGTGCAGCACATATCAATTTAGAATCGCCACTTTTTAGAACCTCAGAGCCACATGTGGCCACCGGCTACCTTATTAGACAACACAGATCTAAATATTTGTTAAATTATTTCTTGAAATGTTCTACTAGAATGAGAATTTTATGGGGAAGTAATGTGATTTACATAACAAACTACTAGGACCAAGGCATTTAAGTTCAGCAATGAAACAGAATAATATTTGCCAGGATTCTCCTTGCTTTCTGATGGAAACCAGGGCGATACTCTTGCGAAAGTCCCGGCTCTGGAATCAGAACACCCTGAGCTTGAATCTAAGCTAGGACAAATACTACTTACTAAAGTAGCTGCAATCAGCAACTTACCCTTGACAGCCCCATTATTTTTTCTGTAAAATAGAGATGATAATGTTATCTATCTATTAAATGAACTCGTATGTGTAAAGCACTCAGAAGAGTATCTGCACATAGTAAATTAGCAAGAACATTTAGTTACAATTATCATTGTTAGCTACAATTCCCTCTAAATTAACTAGGATGTACAAATATTAAAATTATGCAGCTGGCTTAGGGGTACAAAGAATACATGAAAGTTATTTTGGGGAACGTATTATGTTTTCTAAGTTATAAGAGACATAAGTAATATAACCTTATTATATTTTCAGGATATCCACAAACAGAAAAATATCTATTAATTTTGAAGGTCCCTGTGACATACTTTTAAATAGAAAAATACTGGCCAATTATTATGACCACATAAAGCTATGTAAGAGAAAATTCAGTTTTACTATACAAAGGAAAAGGTTCACTAATTCATATGCTATTATTGTTTCAAAACAAACAGAAAACGTCCAGCTGATGTATTCCGATAACTAAAACTTACTTTGGCCCACTTCCACAAAAATGTGGTCTACCTATAATATGACTTATCAGAGAAATACTCCTTTAATTATTTAGTCCAGGAAAGAAATATGGCTTTGGCAGAAGCAACCTCAGAAAGTTAGCAAGGGAAATTTGATGATTTTTTAATCAAAGTTTTAGTACTTATAAAAAATAATTCTATAAGTTTGTAAATCTATTTGCATGTGTCTTGCCTATTAGTAGAACTCTTGTTAGCAGACCCCTTAACATCCTTTTCCTGTTATCCACAAGGCCAGACGATATGGGTTTCAAGACAGGAGGAATCACACGTCATTAAATCCTGATTAATCTCACCTCACTCTTCCCAATCTCCTCTCTTAAATCTCGTAGCCCAATGTGCAACTGTTGTCTTCTATGTCAAGCATAGGGCCAATTAAATTTTAGTAACAAATATTATCATCGCCGATATTTATTGCAATATTTACTGAATCCTTAGTGCAGATATCACTATGGGGAATCATTGATAAGTTCAATAGTGACTTTACTTAAGATCTACTCAATTGGGCTGCTGGTACACAGCAGACTCACTTGTTCAAATAGTCATTATTACTTAATAGTCATTATTACTTAAAATCTCTGATATAGAAGAAAGTGCAAAGTGAAATTTTAATAGCACACATTACTTACGTTCACAAGTGTCCCCTTTTTGCTGGTAGCCTGCTTTGCAGATACATTTTCCAATGGGCACTAACCATTCTCCTTCTGCACTGCAATGCATCCTGGGGGAGTTTTCCGCCTCTTCCTCTGCACTGCTGACACATGTCCCTCGGACCTCGACTAAAGAGGAAAATTCTGAACCAGTCACTGTATCTGGAAAGACAGCTAAGTTCTCAATAATGGACCAGCACTTCTTGTAGTACACTTTGACCGAAACCAAAGCTATGCAAGCCCCTACATCCTGAAAGGCAAGATAGAATCCCTTTTTGGACAAAGGTCCAATCTCTCTCACCTCAGTGTTAAGCTTCATCTTTCTTTCACCAAGGTCACCTTGGGTAAAACTTTCATCTGCAGCAATGGTGTCTATTTTTACATAGAGGTTTTCTCTTATATTCCTGCCAGTGTCGTAGTCTGTTTCATAATAGTACAAATTAAAGGTTTCCTTGCAAGTTCCCAGGACTCCAGGAAGACTGTTACAATCCCTCAGGGTGAATTTCAATTCTACAAAAATCCTTTGTGCATTGCCTTTCGAAATCCAGTTAGTCCGCAGCCAGTTGTTTTGGTTGGGCTCCATGACCTGGCACACCTGGTATGTTCGGATCGGGGTATAGTTCTCATCCAAACCACTAATTTCTTCCCACTGTAAAATTTAGAAAAGGTCATCAGTCATTCAGCAAAAAAAATAACATTTGGCTTTTGCAAGTGCATGAGGAATCTTTAGTGTAGCACAAATGCATATCTTTCAAAGAGCTAGGTGAATTCCTACCCTGACGAACACTGTAACCTTTAGAACAGAGTCTCAGTTCAGCTTCATCCTGGTGTCAGAACATCATTTTTGTTGCTTGTATTGTTTATGCATACAATAAATCTTTCATTTTGCTTAGTATCTGTTTGCAAGTGTATTAGTGTTGCTTTTTACATGTTTGCTTATGCCAATGTCTCCACTGAGCTTGGGATTTTTATAGACTAAAGCACATAACAAAATTACTTAAATTACCATTTAATGCATATACATACAGATACATGGCAGAATTCTTGATAACTCCGTTGACATTTTAAGTGTTGATGTTAAACTTAGAGAGTACCTAAAAACACAGGGAAGAAAATGCCAAGAGTACTCTGAAATGTAAAAGCATTCCACAACATGTTGATAATCATAATGAGAAATCTTTTACGATCTTTGCAAAATGAGATATAAGGGAGGAACATTTTACAGAGCTATTTATTTATTGCAGTGTTATATACAATACTATCCATAATGCCATATAACTATAAATAAGTAGTTATAAAAGTGTGATACATCTTTATAAATAAGTTGCTTTCAACAGACAATCAAATGTACATGGCAAATCAGCATGCTGGATCATATTTCAGTAATAAGCTTTCTGACAGGAAAAATATCAGATGGTTAAAAATGTCCATTCATATGCTGATATAATGTACACTACAGCAAACTCATATATTTTCACAAAAAAGGAAAACAATAAGCTTAGCCAAATTTGCAACAATTTAAAGATTAAGTCTTGTATAATCTATCTATATTGCTCATTAGTTAATAAATTCATTTCACCTAAAAGCCTAAGAGAACAGTTATTTATGTCCTTCCTTACCATTATTACAAAATTTCCAAGTTTGTATTTATGATACCTTAATAGTGAAATTGTCACCTACTTATATTCATTTCCCAAACAGGAAATGCCAAATATAAAATTATATTAGTATTCTAATCCAAAGTCACATAGCATGAAATATTTAAACTATCGTTTCAAGAAAAGCAGATGGGAAAATAAACTAATAAGCATGTGGTAATGAGTTTTATTTGTAAAACTCGATCAGAAAAATCAATTTACTTAAATGCTCTGTGAAATATTAATTTCTAACTTTAAAAGTAGTTCTTAGAAAACTAACAAGACAAATTAGTAATATACTGTAATTCAGAAATTTCTTATGATGACATATTATATATTTGCTACAATTTTATTATACATATCATCAAAGGTCCTCAAATGCAGCAAACAACCAATTATCATGTTCAGCTTTTACTCAACACAACTGGAGTTTGTGACTAGTTGATGGAGTACATAGTTTCCTGTTTCAGTTAGCTGCTTATAATTTGCTTGAATGGCCCTTAGCCAAATATAACCAAATTCATCCATTTGGACAAGCAGATTTTAGTCTCTTAATTAGGTTGAAATTATTAAAATAAGTAAAACTAGTAGTAGCATCTACCAAAAAATGAAAAGCTCCAAGGATAAATGAGCTCTTTTGAACAATTCCCTAGTTACAAGAAACGAAGGCTAATTATGAGAAAGGAATATATCTCAAGAATTCCTTTTTCTAGTTCCAAGAACAATTATATTATTTTGTTCAATGTATGAAAAATCAACTTTACTACCAATGAAACTCAGTTAATTTTAATGTTTAATTAAAAATTTACTCCTGCGGGGAAAATTTCAAGATAACTGTTGCATAAATAACAAAGAGTGAAACGAAATAAATGCATTTAATGTAACTTTTGTTTTATTATCTCACTTTCTAAGAGACCGCAGTGATTTCTACAAACACCACCATTGGGAAAGAAGTCTTAATTCGGCTAGCCTGCTTTTATAGTATGCTTATAAAGTTATTTCTAGACACTTATATCTTAATAACATTTTATTTCCAGTTAGATATTTAACCACATGTAAGCCAATCCATTTCATATATGGAATATATTGTCAGTCGTCATTTTCTAATATTATCTGCTGATTCCTAAAGATATGTAGGGTTAACGGTTAACTCAAGATACTTTGGACTGATAAAATGTCCATTTCAGTCCAAGATAACACAGACAGTCATAATTTATCATTTTATGGATTACATGGATGAAATATTACAATAATACATCAGTTTACTTCCCCTTAGAGATTAAAAACCATGTTGTATCTCTATTTGTTTTAATTGATGGATGGTGCAAAATGGGCCACATCTGTCATTGGCAAGAAAGGTGCTTCATTTTTTATTGCGAATGTCTTCCTATAGTGTATATTATTTTACTCATGGAAACTACTCCACTTTCAAGAAAAGTATGACATTCATACTTCAAACAGCATACTTTTTATATTTAATCTGTAAATATTTGTCATTTTTTATAGCTTTGTCTGACCAATACAGATAGCTGCAATATGATCTTAAGCGTTTCTCAAATATTAATTTAATAAAAAACCTAAATACTTTAAACAGATTTGCATTGTTCACATTTTGCATTCTTTAACTTCTAGCTTATGACACATTGATTTTATGATGTTCTTATACTCAAAAATCCCTTTCAGACTTTCATTCTTGTCTTTGCAAAGTTTCTTACACTTTTTATATCCTCACTTATACTTCATGCTCTTTGACTCCAGATTTTTTATTGTACCAAAGATTAACTTAAGTAACAATGGGGTACATTTACCTTTCTTGGAGCCCCCTTCCTTAGTCAGGGATGAAGTATGTGTCCTGTCTCACAATTAAAATAAGACCTGAAGACATAGACACTGAACTAAACTTAAGTAAGTAATATATCTTATATATATTAGTAATATATCTTAAGTAATATAAGTAATATATCTTATATATATTAGTAATATATCTTAAGTAAGTAATATATCAGATATATGAAACATAACGGTCAGAATATTTTTAGAATCTACTTATATTTTCATAGAATTTTATTGGACAGCTTTCACTCATTTATGATAACAGATTTTTACTCTGATATGTGCGTACTGTGCCATCACTTCTGATTAATAACAACAGATAGCAGCACAACATATAAATTTAAGAAAATCCAAATCATATTTTAGAGCAAATTTTATGTTAAAATATTGAGCATATTACAGTTTTAGTTATCTTTTCAAGTATATTTTGAATGATGCTAAAACGTTTTTCAAAAGAGGAAAACAGTTTTAAAGAACTACTGTTTTAAAGAACTACATACAACCTACTTGGTGATGATACTAAGGAAGTATAAAGCAACTAAAGAGGTTTAAGTGAGTTCGTGAAAAGCATGTTCTCTGTAATTAGTTAACAGTTATAGCCTGGAACCTGAGGTATGGTCCCACTCACAATAAGAACTCATTTTTTATCCATTTTCCAATGTTCTAAATATACCTTGTCTACTCAAAGAACTCAATGCCTCATTATAAGCACAACAAAATATTGAACAAGATATTGGAGATCAAAACAGTTTAAATATGAAGAATGTGAATAATTCCACTGGGGGAGGAGGAAAAGGTTTTATTTCTTACTTAAAAAAAATAAAGGTTGATATTTTATGAGGAGAAGCCCTTACCCCATTGGGTGGAGAGGAAATCCATTCCAGCTCTGTTTGTTGTGCTTTAGAATCCAGCAGTAGTACTGAAAAAGAAAGTTGCACTTCTAAATGTCAGATGAAAAATGAAAACATGTTTGTAAAAGTTATTAAAGTCGATCTAATTTTTAAAATAATTACCATTTTATGATTTAAAATAAAGAGTTATTTACATTAATGAATGACAAAATGTATACCTACCTCTTACAAATATATTCCACTTTCTTAGGGGAAAAAAGATATTAAAACACTAGCATTATAGTTTTTAATTAAAATATTAAAATTAACTAAAAAACTCAAAAGTACCATGAAAGCAAGGGTAAAAAAATTGATATGTGAAGTATACTGATTCTATAGTAATAATATATTGTAAAGAATTTTGTAAACCACTGACTGCTCTAAACTTTGTCAAATATAATAACATTAACATAATAAAGCATACTTCCCTATTACTCCTCAGCCAGTCATTAATTTGTATTATTCTTCCAAAAGTACTCCCTAGTGCCTTTTGAGAATTGGAGCTTTTTTTTTTTTAAACTTTCCACACACAGTGTCTTCTCTTAAGCCAAAATGAATACAATTAAAAACTATATTAAGCAATGTTATCATGAGAAAAATAAATTTCCTATCATTTACAAGATATATTATTGGGTTAGTCAAACATTTGTTTTCAATATTTCTATTTTTTTAATTTCTTAATATTTCAAAGCAGTACGTAATTCTCAAAATGGAATATTTAAACTTTGACTTGACTTTTAAAAAACAGTTGTATTCTGCTTTTATGCTACCATAAAGCATAATACACTTAATATTTATATAAATGTAATTAATGCTCCTGATGGTATTAATATAAGATAATGCATGCAAATATCATACATTAATATATACCATACTTCCAATTTAATATATTTTATTGGTTTTTAGGACGATTCCCCTCCTAAAGCATTCACTCTTTGCTCAAACCGGTTGCAGAGTTACATGAGTTTGTATTCTTTAAAAATATTTCTATGATTCTATAGCATTTTAGCAAATGTATCAATTTGTCCAGAAATAATGGTGAATACATTTTCAAGTATGTAAATATGCTTACCATCATCCTCAGCAAAATGTTAAAATTTGAACTTAAATTAAATACATGCTTAAATAAACTTTTCAGTGACCAACAGAGGGAAAAAAATGTGTTTTTAAAGGTAACGAAAATTTGTTACGCTAAGAAAAGAAACAGTTATGTGTTCAACTCCTTCAAGCTAGTCAAGGTTATTCCCTATAACTGAAAATGGATATAGAAACACATTTTTCCCAAAATGTTTTATACTTAAGACTCTCAGGGAGACCATGACAGCACAAACCTTGGTTACAAACACTTGACTCCCTTTCAAATAATAATTATAATTTCAAAGCCACACTTTTAAAATACCAAGTTGTACTTCGAACTAGGAACAGCCATAAATGTTTAGATTACTGAACTTACATTAAGTAACTTTTAAAGTTTATTTTGTTTTTGTCCTCAACGTGGACAAACAACATGGATTCCAGGTACTTTCCTTTTGAGATTACTTATTATTATTTTTTTCGGTCTTCCGCAGTGACAAGAGACAAGTGAATTTTAAACCCAGGAAACTTTCTTGGGTCGTTTTTGAGGGTGAATTAAAACACTGTGATGATTGTTTACTCCTTTTCCGTTACCCCTCAGCACAGCCTGGGGTGGGAACCAGGGACCCCGGCGGGGCGGTGATGATGGCAAACAAGTTAAGAGAGAACAAATGAACAAATAAAACAAAAGGGAAACCGGCCCCCGAGCGTTTAACCAGCTCGAACGATTCACCGTGTCTCCCTTCCGCCGTCCGCTCTCTGTGCCAGCCCTCAAGTGCGCGCTTTTGCCTTCCCGCTCAGAGCACCGAGCGCCAGCCGCCCTTCGCGCCCGCAGAGGCGTAGCCCGGCAGCCAACCAGGACCCAGGGCACGCGGGCCGGGGTTCGGGGACTCTGCGCTCTGCCTCGCGGGCCGGGGTGGGGGATGCAGGGGGTGGGGGCGAGGGTGAGGAGCAAGATGCGGGTCGCCCCCGGCGGAGCCAGCCCGGAGCCGGGCGGGCAGCGGCTGGAGCCGGGGCGGGGCCGCCGGTGGGGCGGGGCGGGGCGGGGAGGGGATGCCAGACTGGCGCGCCCGCCGGCCGAAGCATCCATTACGCCTCCGCCAGACTTGGGCACTCCAGGGAGCCGGTGGCGCCCGAGCTCCAGAAGGAACCGGGAGGAGGAGAGGGGCTATCGGGAAGCGTCTCCTCAGAGGGAGCGCGGCGACGGCATTAATGAAAGGAAAAACAGCGGCTGCACTTCGCCTCCAAACGTCAGACTGACTTACACGCGCGCTCCCAGTAGCCGAACTGACCTCCCCGATAGAACGTGTGCGGGAAAAGGGGAAAGGGGGGGTGCCCCTTCTTCCTGTAACTACCCCCCATCCGCTCCGGAGAGCCAGGCACCTGTTCCAGGCGCTTCCCGGCGCTTGCCTCTGGGTGCCGCGGCGCCGTCTCGGGGCTTGCTCTTCCCAGAACGGCAGCCCTGGGCCACCGTGGCGCGCCGGGTGCGTTGCCACCGAGAAGCGGAGCGCATTCGTCACCCCCGCCCACCTTTTAAACAGCTCACTTCTGCATGTAAAGAATTCGGCCTCCTAGAATCAGAATCCTCTCCACGTATTTCGCACCCAGAAGAGGAACGCGGGCGAGCAAGCCATTCTGACTGCAGGAACCTCTCCCCCTAGTGATGCAGTTATTTATAGCTCAAACTCCAGCCCGGGTCTGTGCGAGCTCGCGCGCGGGGTTTCGCCCCGGCGGTGCAAACTTTTCCTCGGGTCCCGCTCTTCCAGGGGCATCAATACAAGTTTCCAGGATTCAATGTCCCTAATCGCTAATGTCATGCGAGTAGAAGTGTGGGCTTTGGTTTGTATGGCTGTGTGTTTCTAGCAGATGTGGGTTCATCAGCAAACGCGAAACCAACAGCTGGAAGTTAAGGTTTTCTCTGAATGGGTTCAGCATCAATACAGGTTGCAGATGCGGAAACTGGGGTCAGAAGGTCAGGCTGGATCAAGGAGCAGACTATGGCGTTTGGCTGTGGGAGAGGGTGTTTTGAGTGACCGAAGAAGGGTCCACGAAGAGAATTTTAAAAAGCAGCACAAAATAACTCAGTTTTCAGGGATAGATGGAGCGAGTACCGGTACGTATCCACTCCCGACCACCATGACCTAAATCTGATAACAGATTTCTCCATCCTCCACACTTTAGGAACAAGTAATTATTAGTAGTCTGCTTTTAAATATCAGGAAATCAACCTTAGACTTACAGCCTGCAAGATACGGAGGAGGGCGGGTAGATTGTGACACTGCTCAGAAGCAAGACCTTTCCATTGACAGGATTTATTTTTCCCCAGCTCCAACTACAGGCACCGAAAGGTATTTTACTTTCTGTTAATGGTTCAAAGGAGAAGGGGGTGGGGGGAATAGCCATATACAGGCGTATCTGGCTGCCCAAATGAATCCTGGCTCTAGTCAACCAGAGCTAGCTAGCCCTCGGGGTCCAGGTCTTTTTCAAGGTTAGACCACTAGCACTCCTTAACTGCCGAACTGTGGGGCAGAGATTTGGGGGCCTCTGGTCGCCCGGGAGGCATCTCGTAATCAGTTGCATTGACCCAGCCCGTCCCCTGCCTCCCCGGCCCGGCCGAGCCCTCTGGGCTGCCGCTGTCCCTGCGGCCGCCGGGACC
Source organism: Delphinapterus leucas (assembly GCF_059928025.1). Classification (NCBI taxonomy): domain Eukaryota; kingdom Metazoa; phylum Chordata; class Mammalia; order Artiodactyla; family Monodontidae; genus Delphinapterus; species Delphinapterus leucas. The sequence goes on from NC_143140.1 coordinate 33,171,644, forward strand.
CGCGCGGCGCGCGCTGAATGGAGATGTCTCTGGACCGCGGGGCGCGGAGCGCGCGCCGCCCGCTGCTTCACCTCCGCGGCGTTATTGTTCCGTGCAGGCGGCCGAGCGCCAGCCGCAGGCCCGCGCCGGCTCCTCGGACACAGTGAGCACTTCATTAGTAACCCGAGCATTCGGAGCTCACCCAAGTCACGGCGCCTCTAGAAAGGCTCCGGACTCCAGCCGCTCGCCGGCGGGCTGGTCAGGATACTAGAGGCTGCACTCCCCAGTCTCCGACCAACTCCGGCCGCAGCTTACCCCCAGGGAGACGAACGGCGAGAGGAGGAAGAGGAGAGGGCTAGAGGAAGAGATCTGACCGGCCCGGGGTCCCGGAGAATGAGCTTGCCGGCCGTTCCCACACCCCCGCCCCCCGCCCTCCGTTGCTGCTCACGCCCTCTGTACAGTCTGCGCCAGAAATCCCGCTCCCGTCGGGCGAACGGCCCCGGGAGCGGGGCTGCAAGCGTCTCGGAGCAGCCCGCTTGCCACCCGCCCGCCAGGAGCGGCCCGAACGTTGAGGGGGCGGGGAGCCGGCGGGGGAGGTTCGCCCGGCTCCGGAGGCGCGGCCGGCAACCCCGCGGACCAGCCGGCTCTTGCAGGTAGACAGCTAAATAAATGTCAGAACAAACTTTGCTTTCCCATCACCTTACCTTCCTTTGCAGCCTGCGCTTCCACGGTGTGTGCAAAGCGGAGCAGCCAGATGTAGCATAAAATAATCCATGAAGGGTGCCGAGTTTGAAAAACCATGGTGCATGAGCAGGTTTTATCTTAGGTTTCAGTTGAGTCGCAGCTTTTTAAATGCTGTTTGCTCCGGAGTATGTGGGGCTTTTTTAAAAAACAAAAATTATTGCGCTCCACGCATCGATTCCCTTTCTCGATCTACGGCCGGCTGCTCCACGTTTAGCTTTTAAAAAAAATTTTTCCCTCCTTTGGTCCGCACAGTGTTTGCTGCCTGCAAGTCTCCGACTGCAGACCGGCCGCTTGCTCCACACTCCAATAATATCAATTAGGGGGGAGGGGGGCGGGGCTCCGAGCCGAGAGCCTCTGCCACTCGGGCTGAGTGGCAGGCGCAGCCGGCCTCCCAGGCGGCGATTCCCAGGGCTTGGGGGCGGGTCCCGGCGAAACGGCCGCCCCGGCCTTGGGGGCGGGGTTCGGGGCGTGGGCCAATCGGCGGCCAGCGGAGTCAGGTTGCAGGTCCAGGATTGCCTCCAGGTTTTGAGCTCCGGGCTGGCGCTGGATGCTCCGAGAAGGGGGACGTGGAGGGCAAGCGAGGTGCGTGCTGCTGTGGGAGCTTTGCTTTTAGCAACCGCAGCTTTCGTGGAGCAGAATCAATCCTAAAATAACGCTCCCAATTTACAGTCGTGTTTATAGCGGTGCTCCTCGCGATCTTTAGAAACCAGAGGGGATGCAAGCCATCTCTCAGCTACCAAGCACGGAGCCGGGACAGTGAAATGAGCTGTGCCTTTAAGTAAAGTGCCTTTTACTTTTTTTTTTGTTGTCACAACCTCCGCGGGTCGGGTAACTTTGTTCTTTTTCTTTCTTGAAGGGTTACTACTTCTCTTTTTCTGTAACTCCAAAGGCAGTTAGCTCTAGGCACCACCCAACACAATCCCTGGAAGAATAAAAGTAACCAAATGTATTATGTTCAAACAATGTTTCCAAGAGTTTGAAACAAGCTTTGGCAAAAGAACCAGAGGAAAAGGGAGTGGAGAAAGGAAGTCTTTTGTTTTATGTGCCCTCTCACTCCCGCCCTATCATTTAACGATAGTTGGTTGGACGAAGTAGCACATTAAGAGAAACTTCTGAAGGTTCAGTATGGTTTTTCCTACATGTTTGTCATTTTCTGAGATTTTCCTGGAATTGCCACACTTTGATCGTTTTCCATTTCGCTGCATAAATTACATTTAATTTTAAAGAATGCTACCATGCATTAAGTTAATTAAAATTAAAATCAAGACCTCTTTCGCAAATATTGAGTACTTTTCAATAAGTATTCAATAATTATCTTTCAAAAGCAAACTAAGAATAAAAAGTGTTACCAATATCGACAGTTGATTTCGTCTAACTAAAATATTGAGGACGACTGCCTAGAGGAATACCTTTATCGTTAGGCAGTTTCTGACACTTTGCAATTCAAGATGTGGGTAGTACAATAAGAGGAAGAACTTAAAAACCTTAATTGCCAAATCATCAAATTCAAAGGTCAAGCAGAGTAACTTGATCACATGTCAAAGACGAGCTTTATTTTCTTCCTGTCCTATATTTCTTCCGTTAAAAAAAAAAAATCTGTCATTCACGATTTGCCTCTATTTATGAGAGGCAAAAAGTTTGACTTTGCCTAAGACTCCAAACTTTTCCTATCTTTTCTATTTGGAAAAGTAAATTGAGTTGTTTCTGGTATTTATAGCAAAGAGATGACAGATCCCCAAATTTAAAAATTTTTATCTTATGGAAAATTGTCTCTTGTAGTTTTTACTTGCCTAATGCAATTACGAAGAAGAGAGAAATGAGATTTCCTTCCCCTCTAACCTCTCTTTGGGTCTGTAGTTTATTTCTTAAACGTTACTTGTTCCTAGCCATTACCCCTATTAAATATTTTACAAATTATATCTAAAAGCATCTTAAGTGCCCTTTAGAGGATTAATAGAAAATGTAAACTGCTTAATAGATTAACCTTGAAAATAGACAAAAAGATGTAGAGTGCACTTGTTACAGAGATCAAGCAGTATTGACACAAACAGATGCTTTAAGGAGTAAAAATTGTAAGGTGAAACATTAGAATTAAAAATATAGATCCCCACTCATAGGCAATAAAATTGTTAATCTCACATACTCACAGATATTAAACCACTTCTAATAGTTAAAATAATTCTCCAGGATTTCAAGACTTTCCCCAGGGTCTCATCCCCACTTCTTAGAATGACACCAAGGTAGCCTTTAAAGTTTAAAATATTCCTTTCATCTATTGAATGACTAATACTCAGTGATGTGAATACAAATACCTTTCCATTAAACCAGGAGACTAAAGAAGTAACATCCTTCACTCTGATGAGTGTAGGTGGTATAAGGAGTCCCCTTACTATGTCCCCTCTCTCTATCAGACATAGGGGCATGTTCAGCTTCACTTTTATTTTTAGAGACAAGAGGCTTCACATTAAATGCACATGTGCCAGACTGCTGACAGTTTTTCCTGCAGAGTTGCACAGTGATACTCATTTTTAGGTTTACCAACCTTTTCTTCTTTCTTTTTGGATCTAGGTATAGTGATGAAGAAGTCATGGAATTTAAATAAAAAGTGAATGACCTAGTCAAGAAAAGAATGTTTATTATACTGTATTATATAGTATAATATATAAATATAATATATAAATTGGCATTAGACTGTATTTGACTAACAGCAAAGCATGTAAACCTCTTTGTACATGAAGCCACTGAAATGAAAAATAATCAGTGCACAAAACTTTCATATTTTAAAATAACTTTTAATAGGTAATTTCTTTATATCACTTTTAAAATGGTTTATTTTAGCTTCTTATCTATGATTTGTGCATATTATCTCTAAGGCAAATTTTAGAAAAGTAAATGTATGTGTGTATATAAAATGAATTAGAAATCATTTTCCTGAACAATACCAAATGGTGTATATATAACCAACATGTGTAAGCCAAAGCAGAAATTTTAAAAACTGTTTTTTCAGTTTTATGTATTCATTGTGAAATGCAGTTGATATAATACCCAACTTATATTTAGGTAATTTTAAATAAATGGAAAAAAGAGACCAAAACTTTAATATTACCATTTATAGACCCTCTTTTGAAACATCTGTCATAATTGTATAGCAGAAAGATGAAAAATGCCTATTTTCAGATGCAAAGAAGACATGCCCAATATTTATGAACCATGTTATTTTTATCTATCTAATTACTAATAATCACACAGAACTGTACATATATGAAAATAAATGTACAAATTCAAGACACACATTCCAAATGAGGGTATAGCTGTTATCTTCATTTAACTTGCTTCAACACTAATATTTACCTCACTGTTTATCTCTGGGAGATATTTTCTGATTTTAAGAGAGAAATAGTCACTTAGGAGTAAATTCTAATGACTTCAGGGAATTACCTCCATACATTTTCAAATAAAAGCCTTTGTGTGTATGTGTTAAACAGGCCTTTAGAGGGTAAAGGAAGAACCTGAGACTTCAATATGTTACAAATCCAAGGCTGCCAAACTAAGTAGTTAACAACGACAACAAACTCAAAGGGCTATCTCTGAACCTACTACTTTTGAACTTACTATCTAAATACATTCACAGGTGGTAAATGTGAAAATTCAAGTTCATCACAGAAAAGGGGGTAATTTAAACTGAATTAGAAAAGGTACCATACAGAAGAAACTGATTATAAACAGAAAAGAAACATTATGTCTCAGTTAATAGATATTACAGAAAATTAGGTATTCTATTTGTGATTTCAGTCAAAATGTAAATAGTCTTTCCGCTGTGCAGGAAAATCACTTACATATTTACATTAGCGTGATTTATGTAGTGTATATAAAATATGTACTTGCAGTCCAATGTAAAATGTGCATAAACTAAGCTCATAAAAAACATAGTAATAATTTTACTTATTCTTCGAAATTTCAGATTTATCTAGCAGTATAGGAAGTCAGAGTTCAGAAATCAAATCATAAGTCAAGACTATATTTTGTGCCTCTGTAAGAGTTCATTCACTTTTGTATCGTCAGATAAATTGGTGAGGCTTAGAAAATTAAAATTATAATCCTTTAACTGCAATTGCTGAATTAATTCAAAAGAGCTTAACAAATAAAAATACAATTTATATCAAGATTATGAGTCCAATTGAATATTGCTAAGGTGTAACTCTGAAATTTTCTGATCGCTTAAAATATTCAAAGGTGTTAAATCAAATAACTTTTATTATTTGACTATTATTAAGAGAACTACTAAACATAGCAGAGAAATGTGACACATTATACTCAAAATCACTTAACACATGTCCAATTGTGCTTAAGAATTTTTTTTTTTTTTTTCAAATTTGATTTTGCCCGGGGAGGCTCTTCTTTTCCACTACTTATACTTCATTTTTCTATAAATCACCAGCACTGATAGGAAGAACTAGTTTAAATTATGCAAATTACTTCTACATGCTTTCACGGTTTCTCATCTTGCAATTTTTTAGCTCTTCAAACCCAGTGGATTTTCAGGTGTCAAGGAGAGCTGTGATAATTCAGTGACCACCAGGGGGCATCAGGACCTCTGGGTGTCCTAGCCAACGAAGCCCACACTGAATAAAAATGAGGTAATTATGAAATTATCTACATATATAATTATATGTATGTATATATATTTGTATATAACTTTATATATAATAATTGGTACCTATTTGTTCCTTTGACACTTTTAAGTTTCTTATACTCTGTACCTATGCCAGCTTACTTAAAGGCCTTTGTAAAAATCTGTGAGATGTTTTATAACCTATTTCAATCTATTCAGGCCATATTTAACTGAAGAGACTCTGAAGGCACCTTAGAAGGTGAATTATATTGCAGAAAAGCTCTCTTCAATTCTTTTAAACCAAACATCTGAGCAACTCTCCGTCTCCAGATAGACCTCAGATATTCTCTTCCTTCCTTTCCACCCACTTTACTCCCAAAGTCTTTTACCCTGGAAACAGGGCCAGGCTGGGATTAAGTATTCCCTTGAACTTGACAGTTCTGAGTTTTTAAGGATCCTGTGATGTTCCTAGGACTCTCTAGCTTGAGGAACATTTTATAGACCTCTTCTCCCCCTGGTCTTCTGCCATGGTTAATACTAAAAATGAAATTCTGTCAAAATTTGCCTGGCTATTCTCAAGGAGGTCTAAGAAAAGTCTCAACAATAGTAATTTTATGCATCAAAGTAATTTAGAAATAGTGTTTCTATGTTATGGGGAAAAGAATTCATGAATAGTGTGTCCTAGCTGTAAAATATAAAGTTGTGGGTACTTTCTCCACTGACTAAGGGTGGAATTCTGCACACTGCCAAAGGCGGTGCCTTATACTACCCCTTAACTTGGCCCGCAGTGTGTGTTCTGTGGGGAAAGTTGGCACATTTATATGAGACAAGGACCTTCCTGGGAGGAAAGGTATCTTAAGTCCCTTACGCAATCCCATTTGAATTTCAACAATATTAGAAGCTCTAAAATATTAGAAGGGCTCTGAGAAGTAAATAAGCCTAAGTACCTCAGAGAAGTACTTATTGTGAGGGAATGAAAATTCTGGGCTTAAAATTTGCTGGGTGAACACATATGCCTGAGGCTCAGAAGCCCTCTGAACCCAGCAACGCAGGTATGGTGTTTGTACTAATTATCTAAGTGTGAACTAAAAGAGCTATACCGTTATAGCTCAAATGTTGAGTGACACTACAGAACAAGGTTTCACTGTAGCAATTCTGTGTACAGGTAGGTTTCAAATGTTATACAGTATGACAGTAAGGAAAATGAAGTCGCTAGTGGACTAAACATATGAATCATTGGGAAGAAATCTGATCCCTTTGGACTGGTTGTACCACTAGGAATTCTTAGACAATTATGGAGAAAAGAAAGCCTCAAGAAGGAGGTACTAGATTTCCCCTTACGTTAAACTAGTCAAATTGAAAGAGACAAGTGACTATGCTTCTCCTCGATGATGTGGATCAAATAGATTACAGGTTCACAATCTAAATAGCATAATATTTCAGAAAAAGAATACTGATAGAAACCTTGATTAAAAATAGTATTTTTGAGTATTATTAAATATTTAGAAAGGCACTGGGGGCATATTCAGAGGAATAAAGGTATAGCCCGATATTCAGAAGACCTAACACCATCAGGATTCCTTTGTAACTCATGTTTCCTTTTAGAAACAGAGAAATCATATGTTTAGAGAAATAGGTAGCTAGCCAGTTTTACTCAGTGTTGATTTCGGCCACTTCAACAATGATGATATCTTCATAGTCACACTTTTGGCCATAAATTGCAAGATGATTCAAGGTACAATATGCATTTTATCAGCTGGCTTGTCCAAGGGTGTTTTCTTTTCCCCTCTCTGCTCTTAGATCAGATAAAAAAAAAATTCATGAAAATTTATACTCCATCTCAGATTCTGTGAGGTTATTATTGTCATTGTTTGGTTTTACAGATGCATTGATTTAGCTAAAGCTACAAAGTTAACCTGGCACATTCTCTAGTTGATTTTAGATTGATGAAATGACTGAGGTCTATCTCAGTTTAATTAAGTATTTTAATGTCTGATAGTCACTCTCTTGGCAGTCTTTTATCCAGCAAGCTCTGGTGGTAAAGTGTGTGAAACTAAAGAAGTGAAAAACGTGACAGAAATTTGCCTCATTTAAGGATAGATGATAACCCTAAAAGGCAAAACCTACTTTACCTACCTCACAAGTACAGGGAAAGGAAATTTATCCTGCATTCCAATAAAGAAGGACGAGACTCCTCATTAGAGTTCTTTCAGATCTCAACTTGGATTTAATGTTTCTATACAATCACATCTCTGTCTTTATTTTAACAATTTATCATATATTTACATATACCTTTGAGTTAAACTTTTGAGGGAACAACTACCTTCCAAGTTTGAATAAAGGTATACTATAATAACATGCATGTCCTCAGATACTTTAGGGCAACTGTCCAGTAGATCATCAATTTTAAATGGTAGTTATGTACATTTTAGAGAATAACGGCTGTGATTCAATCAGTTATACTTGTTCCTAAGGCTACACAACAGGATGGTGAAGGATACTGAATGAAAAGGAAAAAAAAAAAAGCAGTGATAAGCTTAGGATCAATGTTAGAGTTCTATGTATTCAGATATCTCAAAATACAATAAATATGTTTTTAAAAATTGCTCTATATTTACCCCTTTAATGTCTCATTGTATTTGCCCTCTTTTTATTTTCCATCTCTTTACCTCTCTGCAACATTCTGGTTCACTAATTCTCTCCTCAATTTTGGTTAATCTGCTATCTAATCCATTCAATAGAATTCTAATTTCCATAACTTTTTTTGGTTTTAGAAATTGTTTTTATCTTGTTTTGTTTTTCTAAGTTTCCTGTTATTTTTTCATAGTATCTTATTCACTTAGGGTTACAATATGATCTTTTAGGTCTTTAAGCAATTTACAGGAATTTCTTTTTTAGTTTTATCAAATTATTCTACTTCATGAAGGTCTTGAGGTTCTAATCCACCTATTTGTAGTATCTGCTGACTCTTGTTCATGGTGAGATCAGGGCATGTTTTGATGATAGTGGATACTTGCTGGCTTTGGGGTTTTGATGTATATATATGCTTTTTTGGTCCCATTTTTTTAAGCGTTGTTTTGGTTTTTAATCAGTTACACAACAGTGTAACTATTGAATTTCTCAAATGCATTTTCAGGCCCTATAGAGATGGACAAATAGTGTTCTCCTTAGACATCATTTCCTTAATGTTCGTCCTGACTCAAAACTTCACTTATCACCCTAGTTAAAACAAAATGTCTCCCATTCCCCACCTCCACCCCTTCCTCTATTTTACTTATATCCATAGCACTTATAATCAGACACTGGCTGCCTGAATCCCAGGCTGTCTTATTCCGTTTGGGCTGCTATAACAAGTACCGTGGACTGAGTGGCATATAAACAACAGAACTTTATTTCTCACAGTTTTAGACGCTGGGATGTCTGAGATCAAGGAGCATGCAGATTCGTTGTCTGGTGAAGGCCCACTTTCTGGTTCATAGATGGCCATCTTTTCTCTGTGTTCTCACATGTCAGAAGGGGCAGGGGGCTCTCTCAGGCTTCTTTTACAAGGGGCACTCATCTCATTCATAAGGGTTCTGCCTTTGTGACCTAATCACCTCCCAAAGGCCACACCTCCTAATATCATCACCTTAGATGTTATGATTGCAAGATATGAATTTGGGGGGACATAAATATTCAGTCCCTAGCAGATGCCTAGCAATTTTTCCCCTCAGGGGAGTCTGTTTCTTCCTCAACCAGAGCCCAGCCAACAAAGCCTCCTCAATGAGTAGAATGTTTTCCCTTCTATTAGGGGCACAATCCACCAGCAGACCTGGCTGTGTGTGTGTGTGTGTGTGTGTGTGCATGCGTGTGCGTGTGTGTGTGTGTGTGTGTGTGTGTCTCCATCCCTGATCCCTGCCTTCTCTCCCATCAAAAGGCAGTGAAACTCATTCACTCACCTGGCTCCATGGGCCAATAGCAGGACCCTGACCCTGGCAGCTGAAACCTTGGATCACAGCCTGCACCTGGGTTTCCCTTCCCTCTTCACTCCCCAGGCCTTTCCCTTCCTCTCTTCTGAGCTTGGCCAGGCCATCTCATGCCTGGGTGTTTGTAGCACAAGGGTGTTTGGACTGTCTACTCAACATCCTGCCTGGACCAGGAGCTGTCACGTGCCTAGCAGTTGTAGTCTCCCTTGTTAACAATGAGAACGTAGCTAGGCCTTGAGGTAAAAATCGTCTTGGGGTTTTTTTAATGTAGGTTTTTTTTTTTTAACGCTTTCTGTACATAAAAAATAATTTTGGTTCTCCATTGTTTTCTTTTAAAGTATCCTTTTAAAAATAAATTAAGTTTAAGAATTCTGGGAAGATGGCAGTGGTCGTAGAATTTGTGTCTTCCACAATTCCCACATAACACAGAGCAATTAAGATATTAAAACCAAAACCCACGGACAATATTTAGAGCAAGAGTAGATGACAAGGTATCCCCGTGTTACCCCAAGATACAAAGGGTGGACAACAGCCATGAGAGCTGCCCAATGTCAGAAGTATGGGGAGAGCAGAAAGAAGCAACAGTGTAACTGGATGCCCGAGGGCCCTGAGCACACTCAGTACAGCAGCAGAGTGAACCCGCCCTTGCCCCCCGCCCCTGCCCCCGCCCTTGCCCCCCGCCCCTGCCCCCGCCCTTGCCCCCCGCCCCTGCCCCCGCCCTTGCCCCCCGCCCCTGCCCCCCGCCCACCCCCGCCCCCGACCCCCGCCCACCCCCGCCCCTGTCCCGCCCCTTTAGCGGCAGAGCCCCACGCATGCGCGGGTGGAGGTGCCAAATGAGGACCAGACGCAGAGCTGTGAACCAGCGCCATGGAGGAGCCGGAGCCGTGGAGGAGCCGGAGCGGTGGAGGAGCCGGGCAAGCACCTGCAGTTGAGACGCGGAGGAACTTGGCTGACTCCACCAGCGAGTGAGGTAGAAGTCTAAAGTAAGGCATGAAAGTCTTTGAATTCTCACACTGGGCTGCCAGGGCTCCCTTGGGACGAGACCCCACAATGGACATCACCTCTAAGGAGTGGAGTCAAAATTAAGTAGGATGGGAACAGTAAAGACAAAAGCCAGAGAAGCTCCAACTGAGGGCTAGAACCAGGAGAAGCAAAAAAAAAAGAAAACAGGCACAGGTCTCTGGCACAGAATTTAAGGGGCATCAAACAACTCAGAAATCAAGATAAATGAGATTTTAATGTAATAATTTTTCAAAAAGCAAATTTAATGCCAAAAATCCTTGATGAGAAAAATATCAAACTTTTAAAGGCAGACTCATTAACAGTCTGATGCTGAGCCATACTGGAGCCTAGGCAAAAGGAAAAATCGGTAGTACTGATCCTGTCTTGATTACAGTGTTTTCAGGAGAGTGTTCCAGGAGCCCTCCTTGAGGACTACTAAAGAACCCGCTTCAGAAATCAAAATAACTAGAGACATTACAGTAAGGATTAGTGTGAAGATGAAATGAGGGTTAAACAGAAGAGAGTATAGTAGGTAATTGATACGAATTAGGGTTCTTGGACTCTTGAATCATTTGGAGTCTGATGAGGATTTCAGGCAAGGCTTTATTGGGATTGGTGTAGCACGAGGGAGTGAAAACAAGTAACAGGTGCCCTTGCTCGCTCTTGAAGGAGAGCAGGCTGTTTCCTTAAATGGCTTGAGGGTGTGAGTGGGGTGCCTTAGGTGGTCTGCCCACCCCCTTGGTGGTGCTGTCTGCAGGGGTCATGCACAGTGCCCTCCTTTGCTCCTAGCACCTCAGAAGTGGCAGTTGGTTTGTGGCCTTTTTGTATCTTATTGTTTGTAATTGCCCGGCCTTCCCACGGGTGCAGTTATTTTTAGTCCCTTTGTATTCTGTTGTTCAAGGAGACCTTTGTCCAGGTGCAAGCACTCAGGTAAAGGGTCCCAGGTCCCAGCCTGTCTCATGATAGCTTTATGTTCTGAGAATGTAGGCATGATACAAACAAAAAAATTGGGACGGCGGAGGAGAGAATTGAAATATGGTGTGAAGTTTTAACTGTTTTCAGAAGCTACAACTAGTTTTGATATTGTATTTTTCCTAGCATATCATAGTTTATGATTTTGAGGTAGAGTTAACATAAAAAATTATGTTAGTTTCAGATGTACAACATGATTCAATATTTCTATATAATGTAAAATATCACCCAAAAAATTTTAGTATGTGACAGAAATACACAATACACATAATTAACATAATTAACAGATGGAGATTTTTAAATGAGATAGGTGCTTTGATAGATGTATTCAGAGCAGTAAGTCAGAATGAGGAGAACATCCTAGCGGTAACCGGTGTTTCAGATTGGTCTTGAGTTGTAAGGAATAGCTGGCCACATGAAGGTGATGGGGGGATGGAGATTTCAGAGAGCAGAGATAAAATGTAAAGGGCATAGCAGGGTACATATATGTTATATTTTACTGGAAAAACAGAAACTCCCTGGACATTTTAAACTGAAGAAATTTCATTTGAACGATCTTGAAAGTAGATCTGAATGAGGCCTAACAACAGCCTCAGGTGTGAGTTAGGAAGCAAAGCCTCTGAGTAGAGCCTTGAGATGGTTGTAGGGCAGATGAGCACCTCGATTGCTGCCTGTGGAAGACGCTGGCCCAAAGGGTCCACCTGGGTTACATGAGATTCCCGACCCAGAGAAACTGGGATAATAAATGTTGGTTGTTATGTTAAGCCGCTGACTTTGGGGCTAATTTGTTATGCAGTTGTACAAAATTAATACAAGGACTTTCACAAATTTTTGTGGGCATCTAATTTCCAAATTAAGTTTCTTCAGTTTAAAGTGCCCAGTTTATGTTTCCTCATACACCTATCAGAGCACTGAGGTATGAGGGTTCAGTTGCTCCATATACTTAATATTTTTCCTATTTTTTTATTTTTGCCGTTCTGTGATATCATATTGTGGTTTTAGTATTTATCTGATGACTAATGAACTTGAATACATCTTTGTATGTTTACTGGCCATTTGAATATCATCATTTGTTAAGCGTCTGTTGAATATTGTCCTTTTTGTCTGAGTTGTCTTTTTGTTATAGATTATAGGAGTTCATATATCTAGATATGCATCCTTTGTCGGGTATACATGTCTTGTCACACTTTGTGGCTTGCCTTTTTACTCTGTTAATGAAATCTTTTGATAAAAAGAAGTTCTTGATTTTAGTATGGTGCATTTTATCATGATTTTCTTCTGAGATTAGTAATACTAGTATTCTGTTCAAGAATTCCTTGCCGAATTCAAGGCCACAGAGATATTTCCTTATGTGTTCCTCTACAGTCTGTATTGTTTTCCCTTTCATATTGGGATCTGTAATCCATCTAGAATTGGTTTTTGTTTTTGGTGGCAGGTAGAGGTCAAGATGCATTTTTTTCCCATGGAGTATACAATAGGCCTAGCATCATTTCTTGGAAAGACCTACTTTTGTGCATTGTAGTACAATAGAGCTTTGATCGTAATCTGGTGGATGACTATATGTGTGGAAGATTCTACTCAGTTTTTGTGAAATTCTATTGTCAAAGAAACCATGTTAGAAATCTGAATAAATATTTACATATTTATTTCTGAGTAGCGGGGAAATGTGCTATTTAAAATTCTATGCCATCACATGGCTTCACAAAGATCTCATTTTTGTTGATAGGACTTCAAAAACCTTTCTCTATCCTTTGAGACAATATCTAGTTATTGCCCATTTGAAGTTTACCCTGATCTTTGGAAAATAGATTGCTTACTTAAGGCAAGCCCACAGATGTTTCATCTGCCTTAATTCTTCCTGTTTCACTGGACAGGAAGTAGCATGCAGTGCCACAAGTGATGTTATTAATTATGGCAAAATAAAGAAGCTTTTAAAGGCATGTCCATTTTTTTCTGAGAGAGAGAAAAGGACCCGGAGCCATGCATTCCTCCTGCTTCCTGTTCTTCCCCTTCCTGCTTTATCCCCCCTGGGACATGCACAGGCTGAGAGTGATTATAAATAAAGTCATCGTAGGAACTGAGAACTTCAGGTATAAAATACAGCATTTAAGTTTAAAATATATCACCTGCCCCCTAGCATTTGGATGATTCTGTTAACCTGGGCTCTCTACTTGAATTGCTCATACCCTCAGTTCATTCTCAACCCTCCGCTAGAGTGATCCTTTTACGACGTGTATCAGAACACATCACTCCTCCACTGGAAACTGTCTAGTGGCTCCCATCGCACTTTGTGATGAGAGTCAAGCTCATTAATGACCCAAGCAATCTCAGCAGACTATGACCCCTGTGACTGCCACTCTCTTGCCTCTTTTCCCCTTTCTTACTTTTTTCCATCACACTGATTTCTTGCTCTTCTAACAGGCCAGGCAAGCTTCTGCATCAAGGCATTCAAATTCCCTCTGCCTGAAATGTGATTCCTCTAGACATTTATATCTATGATTCCTTCACCTGCTTTAGGTTTACTCATGTCTCTTCTCACAAAGGTTTTCCTTGGACTTCTCTATGCCCATTTTTCTTTTTCTACAGATCTTATCATCACTCAATATATCATGTCTTTACTTACCTTATTTATTATCTTTGGAATTCCAAACTCGAATGTAAGACCCCTGAAGGTAGGGAATATTTTCTTTCGATGGTGCCTTGAACAGTGCTTACATACATACTAGGTACTTGATTGTTGAATACGTGAATGAATAGTTTTCAGTTAGCTTGACCATGTGTTTTGTAATCAGCTCTGTAAAGTTATTTCTAGAAAAATGTTCTACAAGGATATTTCTTATAGTCTAGAGTTTCTGGCGGTGAGATTTTTGGCAGTGCCATTAATGATAACAATTCAAATCTTTGAAAAGCATTAGAGTAGCTAATATATAAAATTCAAAAGAGGGAACAATATGTCGGAGGATGTTTATTCATTTTTAAAGACAGCTATACATAATAAAATATAGCAGATAATTATTGGGGAAATAAACCAGAATTAAGCAGGATACGTTTTCATTACACATGCTTAGTTAATTAAAAAAAAATCATCTCTGACATTAAGATGGATAGCTCACCCTCACTCCAGTTTATCTACTTAGAAACAAAATGTGCTAACAAATGTCTAGATCTAAGGACATGAAAAAATGTTACTCTCTAAAACCCATTTCTTAAAAGTAAACCATGTGTGGGGGCTTCCCTGGTGGCGCAGTGGTTGAGAATCTGCCTGCTAATGCAGGGGACATGGGTTCGAGCTGGTCTGGGAGGATCCCACATGCCGCGGAGCAGCTGGGCCCGTGAGCCACAACTACTGAGCCTGAGCGTCTGGAGCCTGTGCTCCGCAACAAGAGAGGCCGCGATAGTGAGAGGCCCGCGCACCGCGATGAAGAGTGGCCCCCGCTTGCCACAACTAGAGAAAGCCCTCGCACAGAAACGAAGACCCAACACAGCAAAAATAAATTAATTAATAAACTCCTACCCCCCAACATCTTAAAAAAAAAAAGTAAACCATGTGAAAGTCCTAAAGCGGGGACTTTATATGATGCCTAGAAGTATCTTGAAAATATATGTAAATTGTCTGTGAATGTGTATTTTCTGAGTGAACTTTCCCAAATCCAATTGTTGAAGGAATCCAAGCGGCAAAAATTCAGAACCCAGCTTTAGATCAGTGATTCTCATACCTGGCAACACATTAAAATCATCCAAGAAGCTTTCTAAAATGGTTGACCCCAGGTTTTCATTATTGGCAACTTGATTTATATAGATCAATCTGGGATGGGGTACTAGGTTTTTTTTTTTTTTGAGCTCTTTGAGTGATTCTACTGAATACTTACAGGAGTTGAGAATAATTGCTGTAGAGCACCGCTGTTCAATAGACATATAAAGTAAGCCATATGTAACTTAAAATTTATAGTAGCCACCCTAAAAATATTTAAAAGAAATAGGTGAGGGAAGATGTTGGTCAAACAGTAGAAATTTCCAGTTATAAGATCAATATGTTCTGGGGATCTAATGCACAAGATGGTGACCATAGTTAACAATACTTCATCATATACTTGAAAGTTGTTAAGAGAGTATATTTTAAAGGGTCTCACCACACACACACAAATTATAGCTTTATGAGATGATGGATGTGTTAACTAACCTGATTGTGGTAATCATTTTGCAATATATATGTGTGTGTCAAATCACCATGTACACCTTAAACTTGTACAATGTTATATGTCAATTTTACCTCAATAGAGCTGGAAAATTTTTTAAATAAATAGTGAAATTCATTTTAATAATACATTTTATTTAAGCTAACACGTCAAAAATATTATTATTCAACATGTAGCATTAGTCACATTTCAACTTGCTCAGTAGCTCATGTGACTAGTGGCTACCATATTGGATAGTATACATCAAAATTAACTAGAAGTTTTGTTAAAACACAGCTTGCTCAGTTTCTGAGCTGGTAGGTCTAGGGTGGGGCCTGATAATGTGCATGACTAACAGATTTCCAGATGACTTTTTTGCTTCTCATTTTGGGATCACACCACGAAAACCACACTTTGGCACACTGGTTTTTAATGTGGCTGTTAATTGGGATTACCTGGGAGGCTTTTAACATACTACCACCTGGCTTAATTAGAGATTCTGACTTAACTGGTTCGAGGTGAAATCTGGGCTTGAGTTTTTAAAAAGATTCTCAGTTGATTTTTTAACTTTTCATTTTTAAAGAATTATTGATTCACGGAATCAAAGTATACAAAGTGCACAGAGGGACTGCATACCATTCACCCAGTTTCCTTCAATGTTAACATCTTTGCAAAGCTATTGTACAATATTAAAACCATAAAATTGACAATGGTATGATCCACAGCATATTCAGATGTCACCAGTTTTATACTCACTCGTGTCTGTGTGTGTGTGGTTCTATGCGATTTTATCCTGTGTGTAGAGTCATGTAGCTACCACCATAATCCAGATACAGAATTGTTACATTATCACTAAGATATTACATGCTCCTCTTTTGTAGTTACACTCGACCCCTCTCCCCAGCATTCCTAACCCTTGGCAACCACTGATAACTTCTCCATCTCTATCATCTAGTTATTTCAGGAATGTTACACAAATGGAATCATACAGTATGTGAGCTTTTGAGATTGGCTGTTTTCACTCAACATAATATCCATGAAGTTCATCCAAGTTTTTTGAGTATATCAATAGTTCACGCTTGCTGATATAACATTTTATTATATGAATATACCACAGTTTATTTACCCATTCATCCATTGAAGGACATTTGGATTATTTCCAGATTTTGACCATTACAAATAAAGCTTTGACCATTCATGTACAGGTTTTCATATGACAATAAGTTTCCATTTCTTTGTGATAAATGCCCAAGAGTACAACTATTGGATCATATGGTAAGCACAAGTTTAGTTTTGTGGGAAACTGAAACTGCTATACTCTTTTTCAGAGTGGATGTACTGTTTTACATTCTGAACAGTAATGCATGAGTGATCTAATTTTTCTGCATCCTTGCCAGCATTTGATGTTATCACAATTTTTTTTAAATTAGCTACTAATTTAGTTATGTAGTGATACCTCATTGTGGTTTTAATTTACGTTTCACTAATATCTAATGATATTGAATATTTTACCATAGGCTTATTTGCCAACTGGGGAAATCTCCTCTGGTGAAATGACTCTTCGTATCTTTTGTCTATTTTCCAATTATACTGTTTTGTTTTTGTACTGTTGAAGTTTGAGTGTTATATATTCTAGATGTAAGACCTTTTATAGATATGTGGTTTACAAATATTATCTCTCAATCTGTAGCTTGTTTCTTCATCCTTTTCACAAGGTATTCCACAAGGAAAAAGTTTTTAATTTCGGTGAGGTTCAAATTTTCATTTTTCTTCTTTTATGAATTGTGCTGTTGTTATCAAGTCTAAAATCTCTTTGCTTGTTCTGGAGACTTAAAACTTTTCCATATATATATATTTTTTCCTACCGTTGTTTTAACTATGTGATTATGCTCTGCTCTTATTAGAGAATAAAAGATCTCATGAAGGGTCTATACCTAGTTATTTTCCCTAAGATATTCTCATTTGACCCCTTTACATTGATGATACATTTTCTTTTTTTTTTAACATCTTTATTGGAGTATAATTGCTTTACAATGGTGTGTTAGTTTCTGCTTTATAACAAAGTGAGTCAGCTATACATATATCCCCATATCCCCTCCCTCTTGCATCTCCCTCCCACCCTCCCTATCCCACCCCTCTAGGTGGTCACAAAGCACCGAGCTGATCTCCCTGTGCTGTGTGGCTGCTTCCCACTTCCATATGTTTTTAACTAAAAGTTTAACAGTTTTATATTTAAGTCTGTGATTCTTCTGAGTAATGCTTTCTTATAAGGTATGAGGTTTAGGTAAAGGTTTATTTTGGTGGGGGGAGACTATGCTCCACTTGCTCCAGCACCATTTGTTCAAAACACTTCTGCAGCAAGGTTTAAAAATTGCTGACACCTTCCCAGTCAAGTTTAAAAACCACTGCAAACTTTGGCAGACTAATACCCTTGCATCTACCTCTCTCTTCTGGTGCATTCTACAAGTCATTAGGAAGTTCGTTTCAAGAGTCTCAGGTACCAGACTTACTGACACATTTGGAGTTTGGCTAATTTGAGTATTCTGAGTTGAGGTTCAGATTTATCAGTACATTTCTTGACTTTCTTCTCCACCTCACCTCTATCCCTCGTCTCTTTCTTCCTCCTCATCTTCCTTTCATTCTTCTTATATTTCTCCTGTTCTTTCGCCTTTTTAGCAAGACTTGGTTGTAGAACCTGGGGATGTAGCAATTGCAAATTATACTTACCTTCACGGAACTTACACTCTGCATGAGGGAGACAAATAATGTGAACAACTAAAAATCATACAGGCTCAGAGAGTAATACGTGTTTGGAGACT
This sequence comes from Delphinapterus leucas, assembly GCF_059928025.1. Classification (NCBI taxonomy): domain Eukaryota; kingdom Metazoa; phylum Chordata; class Mammalia; order Artiodactyla; family Monodontidae; genus Delphinapterus; species Delphinapterus leucas. Next base: position 33,189,912 of record NC_143140.1, read on the forward strand.
AGTAAATGCTGATATTATGATCAAGTTTATTAGGAGAGAAGACAAATTTAAATCAAGACGTAAGCAAAGTTCTTTTTCAGAAAGTGTTATTTAATTTGAATACTGAATTAATGAGATAGAAGGAGGCAGTTGAGCTAAAATCTGGGGCAAAAGTGTTCCATGTTGAAGGAACAGTGATGCAAAGGCCTTGTTGTCATTGAGATACATCCTTTTTGAATCAGACATAGAAGGTCAGTGTGGCTCATGTTGGGCAGGATAGTTTGGTACTATTTTGGGGTTGGCCAGCAGAGGCCGGATCATGTGGGTTCTTCTAGGCTCAGATGAGAAGTTTGCCTTTTATTTTCATTCCATGGGATCACATTGGTGGGTTCTAAACAGGGCAGTAATGTGATTCACATTATTAAATGACCACATTGGCTAATATGTGGAGAAAGTCACATGTGGGGAAATCAAAGAGAAGGACGCAAACTAGAGGGTTCTTGGAGAACCCTCAGTGAGAGATGATAGTGATGAGGGTGAGGGTGACAGCAGGGGAGATAAAGAGAAGAGCTCGAATTCCAACTACAGTTTGGAGTAGAGCTAACAGGACTTATAAATGTAGTAGATGTATGGAGTGAGCTCAGAGAGGAGGAATCAAATATAACTTTGTTGATAGGAGAAATTGTACGAGATGGGTAAAACTAGGGGAAAATAGATTTGGGAGGTGTTAAGTATCCAGTGTTTGTTTTATACTTGTTAATATCGAGATACTTACAATACATCCAAGTTGAAATGCTGAGTAGTCAAATGGAGATACAAATCTGGAGATCAAGGGAAAGATCAGGTATAAACACACACGTTTGTCATATAGTAATTAAAGCCTTAGAACTTGATGAAATCCCATCGGGAGAGAATATAGGTACAGGAGAGGACATACAGTGTTCCCAATATATAGGGGTTGTCAAGGAGTAGAAGAACCAGTGAGAAAGAAGGCATAAAGGAGAGTGTGATGTCCTAGAATACAGTAGGGCAATGTGTTTCAAGCAGTGGTCAGCTGTGCCAAATGCTGACAAGAGGTGAAGCAGAATGAGATTTTGCATAAGACAGAGAAGTGCTCTGGGCTTTACACACAGGCACTTTATGCCAGTAGAAATATGAGGGCAGAAATTTCTCCTGTCTCTTAGCCTAGCATCTGAAGGAAGAGTAGAAGCAGAAGATGAGAAGTTGACTCCAGGATAAGTTTTGCAATAATGTAGCATCTGTAGGGTTGGGAGTAACAGCAGCATAACTTAAATAGCTAAAAACATATGGCTCATATAAGGAATTGAAGAGTGGGGATGGTTTTAGGACTAACTGGAACCAGGGAATCAGTCACTCCTAAGGCTTTCTTTCTGCCTCTGTCTTTCCTTTACCCCTCTTGTTTGTTGGATGGAACTTATTTCTGAGAGTGGCACATTCTCTGGAGGTTCTAGGATGTAGCTGGGAAGAGGGGGTTGCAGGAAGTTTGGAGTAGATGGGGACTCTGTAGGAGTAGATGGAGATAATAACCAGGATAATATGGGTTAACAATTAATTCAACTAATGTATATTTTCAACTACAGTTCACTCTTCTTTTTAACATTAATTTTTATTGGAGTATAGTTGCTTTACAATGTTGTGTTAGCTTCTTGCTGTACAGCAAAGTGAATCAGTCATGCGTATACATTTATCCACTGTTTTTTGGATTTCCTTCCCATTTAGGTCACCAAGAGCACTGAGTAGAGTTCCCAGTGCTGTTCAGTAGGTTCTCATTAGTTATCTATTTTATACATAGTAGTGTGTATAGAAATAGAGACACAGATGTAGAGAATAAACTTACGGTTACTGAGCGGGGAAGTGGGTGGGTGGGATGAACTGGGAGATTGGGACTGACATATATAAACTACAGTTTACTCTTGGACAGAAGTTTGAACTGCATGGGCAGTTCTGCCACTTATAGGCAGATTGTTTTTCAATAAATAGGTACTACAGTACTACACGATCTGCAGTTGGTTGAATCCAGGGATGCAGAACCACAAATAAAGAGGGATGACTGTAAAGTTATGCTCGGATTTTTGACCATAAGAAACGTCAGCACCCCTAATCCCTGTGTTGTTCAAGGGTCAACTGTCATTCCCCCTGTACATCCATAGAAAAGATTACTGGGGAGTTGACTGTATCCTCATCACGTACATAAAAATGTTCATATGTACTCTCAAACACTGTTTATGGCATATGAAAAAGTTTGTGCATGCACACACAATAGATATCTTTTTTTTTAACACCTTTATTAGAGTATAATTGCTTTACAATGGTGAGTTAGTTTCTGCTTTATAACAAAGTCAATCGTCGATACATATACATATATCCCCATATCTCCTCCCTCTTGCATCTCCCTCCCACCCTCCCTATCCCACCCCTCTAGGTGGTCACAAAGCACGGAGCTGATCTCCCTGTGCTATGTGGCTGCTTCCCACTAGCTACCTACTTTACATTTGGTAGTGTATATATGTCCATGCCACTCTCTCACTTCGTTCCAGCTTCCCCTTCCCCAAATCCTCAAGTCCATCCCCTACATCTGCATCTTTATTCCTGTCCGGCCCCTAGGTTCTTCAGACCCATTTTTTGTTTTTTAAATTATATATATATATGTGTTAGCATATGTTATTTGTTTTTTCTCTTTCTGACTTACTTCACTCTGTATGACAGACTCTAAGTCCATCCACCTCACTGCAAATAACTTAGTTTCGTTTCTTTTTATGGCTGAGTAATATTCCATTGTATATATGTGCCACATCTTCTTTATCCATTCATCTGTCGATGGGCACTTAAGTTGCTTCCATGTCCTGGCTATTGTAAATAGTGTGGCAATGAACATTGTGGTACATGACTCTTTTTGAATTATGGTTTTCTCATGGTATATGCCCAGTAGTGGGATTGCTGGGTCACATGGTAGTTCTACTTTTAGTTTTTAAAGGAAACTCCATACTGTTCTCCACAGTGGGCTGTATCAATTTACATTCCCACCAACAGTGCAAGAGGGTTCCCTTTTCTCCATACCCTTTCCAGCATTTACTGTTTGTAGATTTTTTGATCATGGCCATTCTGACTGGTGTGAGGTGATACTTCATTGTAGTTTTGATTTGCATTTCTCTAATGATTAGTGATGTTGAGCATCCTTTCATGTGTTTGTTGGCAATCTGTATATCTTCTTTGGAGAAATGTCTATTTAGGTCTTCTGCCCATTTTTGGATTGGGTTCTTTGTTTTTTTGATATTGAGCTGCATGAGCTGCTTGTAAATTTTGAAGATTAATCCTTTGTCAGTTGCTTCATTTGCAAATACTTTCTCCCATTCTGAGGGTTGTCATTTCATCTTGTTTATGGTTTCCTTTGCTGTGCAAAAGCTTTTAAGTTTCATTAGGTCCCATTTGTTGATTTTTGTTTTTATTTCCATTTCTCTAGGAGGTGGGTCAAAAAGGATCTTGCTGTGATTTATGTCATGGAGTGTTCTGCCTATGTTTTCCTCTAAGAGTTTTATAGTGTCTGGCCTTACATTTAGGTCTTTAATGCATTCTGAGTTTATTTTTGTGTATGGTGTTAGAGAGTGTTCTAATTTCATTCTTTTACAGGTAGCTGTCCAGTTTTCCCAGCACCACTTATTGAAGAGGCTGTCTTTTCTCCATTGTATATTCTTGCCTCCTTTATGAAAAGGTGACCATATGTACATGGTTTTATCTCTCGGCTTTCTATCCTCTTCCATTGATCTATATTTCTGTTTTTGTGCCAGTACCATACTGTCTTGTTTACTGTAGCTTTCTAGTATAGTCTGAAGTCTGGAAACCTTATTCCTCCAGCTCCGTTTTTCTTTCTCAAGATTGCTTTGGCTATTTGGGGTCTTTTGTGTTTCCATACAAATTTTGAAATTTTTTGTTCTAGTTCTGTGAAAAATGCCATTGGTAGTTTGATAGGGATTGCATTGAATCTGTAGATTTCTTTGGGTTGTATAGTCATTTTCACAATGTTGATTCTTCCAATCCAAGAACATGGTATATCTCTCCATCTGTTTGTATCATCTTTAATTTCTTTAATCAGTGTCTTATAGTTTTTGCATACAGGTTTTTTGTCTCCTAAGGTAGGTTTATTCCTAGGTATTTCATTCTTTTTGTTGTAGTGGTAAATGGGAGTGTTTCCTTAATTTCTGTTTCAGACTTTTCATCATTAGTGTATAGCAATGCAAGACATTTCTGTGCATTAATTTTGTATCCTGCAACTTTACCAAATTCATTGATTATCTCTAGTCGTTTTCTGGTAGCATCTTTAGGATTCTCTATGTATAGTATCATGTCATCTGCAAACAGTGACAGTTTTACTTCTTCTTTTACGATTTGGATTCCTTTTATTTCTTTTTCTTCTCTGATTGCTGTGGCTAAAACTTCCAAAACTATGTTGAATAATAGTGGTGAGAGTGAGCAACTGTGTCTTGTTCCTGATCTTAGAGGAAATGGTTTCAGTTTTTCACCATTGAGAACAATGTTGGCTGTGAGTTTGTCTTGTATGGCCTTTATCATGTTGAGGTAAATTCCCTCTATGCCTACTTTCTGGAGGGTTTTTATCATAAATGGGTGTTGAATTTTGTCGAAAGCTTTTTCTGCATCTTTTGAGATGATCATATGCATTTTTTCCTTCAGTTTGTAAATGTGGTTTATCACATTGATTGATTTGTGTATATTGAAGAATCCTTGCATTCCTGGGATAAACCCCACTTGATCATAGTGTATGATCCTTTTATTGTGCTGTTGGATTCTGTTTGCTAGTATTTTGTTGAAGATTTTTCCATCTATGTTCATCAGTGATACTGGCCTGTGGTTTTCTTTCTTTGTGACTTTTTGTCTGGTTTTTGTATCAGGGTGATGGTTGGCCTCATAGAATGAGTTTGGGAGTGTTCCTCCCTCTGCTATATTTTGTAAGAGTTTGAGAAGGATAGGTGTTAGCTCTTCTCTAAATGTTTGTTAGAATTCTCCTGTGAAGCCATCTTGTCCTGGGCTTTTGATTGTTGGAAGGTTTTTAATCACAGTTTCAATTTCAGTGCTTGTGATTGGTCTGTTTATAGTTTTCTATTTCTTCTTGCTTCAGTCTCAGAAGGTTGTGCTTTTCTACGAATTTGTCCATTTCTTCCAGGTTGTCCATTTTATTGGCGTATAGTTGCTTGTTGTAATCTCTCATGATCCTTTGTATTTCTGCAGTGTCAGTTGTTACTTCTCCTTTTTCATTTCTAATTCAACTGATGTGAGCCTTCTCCCTTTTTCACTTGATGAGTCTGGCTAATGGTTTTCAATTTTGTTTATCTTCTCAAAGAACCAGCTTTTAGTTTTATTGATTTTTTTTTTGCTATTGTTTCCTTCATTTCTTTTTCACTTATTTCTGATCTGATTGTTATGATTTCTCTCCTTCTGCTAACTTTGGCGCTTTTTTGTCCTACTTTTTCTAATTGCTTTAGGTGTAAGGTTAGGTTGTTTATATGAGATGTTTCTTGTTGCTTGAGATAGGATTGTATTGCTATAAACTTTCCTCTTAGAATTGGCTTTTGCTGAATTCCATAGGTTTTGGGTCGTCATTTTTTCATTGTCATTTGTTTCTAGGTATTTTTTAATTTCCTCCTTGATTTGTTCAGTGATCTCTAGGTTATTTAGTAGCATACTGTTTAACCTCCATTTGTTTGTATTTTTTACAATTTTTTTCCTGTAATTTATATCTAGTCTCATAGCATTGTGGTTGGAAAAGGTACTTGATATGATTTCAGTTTTCTTAAGTTTACCAAGGCTTGATTTGTGACCCAAGATATGATCTATCCTGGAGAATGTTCCATTTGCACTTGCGAAGAAAGTGTATTCTGTTGTTTTTGGAAGGAATGTCCTATAAATATCAATTAAGTCCATCTTGTTTAATGTATTATTTAAAGCATGTGTTCTTTATTTATTTTCATTTTGGATGATCTGTCCATTGGTGAATGTGGGGTGTTAAAGTCCCATACTATGATTGTGTTACTGTCGATTTCCCCTTTTATGGCTGTTAGCATTTGCCTTATGTATTGAGGTGCTCCTGTGTTGGGTGCATAAATATTTTCAATTGTTATATCTTCTTGGATTGAACCCTGATCATTATGTAGTGTCCTTCTTTGTCTCTTGTAATAGTCTTTATTTTCAAGTCTCTTTTGTCTGATATGAGAATTGCTTCTCCAGCTTTTTTTTGATTTCCATTTGCATGGAATATCTTTTTCCATCCCCTCACTTTCAGTTTGTATGTGTCCCTAGGTCTGAAGTGGGTCTCTTGTAGACAGCATATATACGGGTTTTGTTTTTGTATCCATTCAGCCAGTCTATGTCTTTTGGTTGGAGCATTTAATCCATTTACATTTAAGGTAGGTATTGATATGTATATTCCTATTACCATTTTCTTAATTGTTTTGGGTTTGTTATTGTAGGTCTTTTCCTTCTCTTGTGTTTCCTGCCTAGAGAAGATCCTTTAGCATTTGTTGTAGAGCTGCTTTGGTGGTGCTGAATTCTCTTAGCTTTTGCTTGTCTGTAAAGGTTTTAGTTTCTGTGTCAAATCTGAATGAGATCCTTGCTGGGTAGAGTACTCTTGGTTGTAGGTTTTTCCCTTTCATCACTTTAAATATGTCCTGCCACTCCCTTCTGGCTTGCTGAGTTTCTGCTGAAAGACCAGCTATTAACATTACAGGGATTCCCTTGTATGTTATTTGTTGTTTTTCCCTTGCTGCTTTTAATATTTTTTCTTTGTATTTAATTTTTGATAGTTTGATTAATATGTGTTTTGGCATGTTTCTCCTTGGATTTATCGTGTATGGGACCCTCTGTGCTTCCTGCACTTGATTGACTCTTTCCTTTCCCCTATTAGGGAAGTTTTCAGCTATAATCTCTTCAAATATTTTCTCAGTCCCTTCCTTTCTCTCTTCTTCTGGGACCCCTATAATTCAAATGTTGGTGTGTTTAATGTTGTCCCAGAGGTCTATGAGACTGTCGTGAATTCTTTTCGTTCTTTTTTCTTTATTCTGCACTGCGGTAGTGATTTCCACTATTTTATCTTCCAGGTCACTTCTCCGTTCTTCTGCATCAGTTATTCTGCTTTTGATTCCTTCTAGAGAATTTTTAATTTCATTAAGTGTTTTGTTCATCATTGTTTGTTTCCTCTTTAGTTCTTCTAGGTCCTTGTTAATCATTTCTTGTATTCATTCTATTTGCAAGATTTTGGGTCATCTTTACGAAAATTACTCTGAATTCTTTTTCAGGTAGACTGCCTATTTCCTCTTCATTTGTTTGGTCTGGTGGGTTTTTACCTTATTCCTTCATCTGCTATATGTTTCTCTGTTTACTCATTTTGCTTAACTTACTGTGTTTGGGGTCTTCTTTTTGCAGGGTTCAGGTGTGTAGTTCCTGTTGTTTTTGGTGTCTGCCCCCAGTGGCTAAGGTTGGTTCAGTGGGTTGTGTAGGCTCCCTGGTGGAAGGGACTGGTGCCTGTGTGCTGGTGGATGAGGCTGGATCTTGTCTTTCTGGTGGGCAGGACTATGTCCGGTGGTGTGTTTTGAGGTGTTTGTGACCTTATTATGATTTTATGCAGCCTCTCTGCTAATGGTTGGAGTTGTGCTCCTGTCTCGCTAGTTGTTTGGCATAGGGTGTCCAG